>NC_052170.1:1392343-1634242 GCF_902713615.1 Scyliorhinus canicula
CATGTGGACATTCTCCCCGTGTCTGTGTGGGTCTCACCCCCACAACCCAAAGATGTGCTGGGTAGGTTGATTGGCCAGGCTAAGTTGCCCCTTAATTAGAAAAAGTTTAAAATATAAAATAAAAAGTAAAGTCAGAAGCTCGCTGATAATTGCACGATGTTCAACACCATTCGCGACTCCTCAGATAATGAAGCAGTCCATGTCCAAATGCAGCAAGACCTGGACAATATCCAGGCTTAGGCTGTGTTGGAACCAACAATTCTACGGACACGTGCTTGTAGGATTAGAATAGCGGTTTTAATATACTTACAACAGAGCCAGCCTGTTAGCCGTTGAACTTTCGGTGAACTGGCCGGCTGACCCTGTGGCACTGATCTTTATACAGCAGCTCCCGGGGGAGGAGTCCTGGGCGGAGCCAAGGGAGAAGCCCAGTACAACTCTCGAGCATTCCCCGAGCTACTCCCCCTGGTGGTCAGGTAGTGCAACTGCACTTACAATATAGACACATATATATACAGATTATAATCCCGTGTGAATCACATTCACCACAGGCTGACAAGTGGCAACTTACACAAGTGCCAGGCAATGACCATCTCCTACAGGAGAGGATCTAACCATCTCTCCTTGACATTCAATGGCATTACCACCGCTGAATCCCCCACAATCAACAGCCTGGGGGTTACCATTGATCAGACACTGAACTGAACCCAGCCACATTAATACTGTGGCTACCAGGGCAGGACAGAGGCTAGGAATCCTACGGCGAGTAACTCACCACCTGACTCCCCAAAGCCTGTCCACCATCTACAAAGCACAAGTCAGGAATGTAATGCAATATTCTCCACTTGCCTGGATGAGTGCAGCTCCAACAACACTCACCATCCAGGACAAAGCAGCCCTGCTTGATTGCTCCCCTTCCACAAACATTCAAACCCTCCACCACCGATGCACCGTGGCAGCCGTGTGTACCGTCTACAAGATGCACTGCAGCAACTCACCAAGGCTCCTTAGGCAGCACCTTCCAATCCCACGACCTCCGCCATCTAGAAGGACAAGAGCAGTAGATACCTGGGAACCCCACCACCTGGAGGTTCCCCTCCAAGTCACTCACCACCCTGACTGGGAAATATATCGGCCGTTCCTTCACTGTCGCTGGGGCAAAAATAAAATTTTTAAATGAAGTCAGAAGCTCGCTAACAGCACAGTGGGTGTACCTACACCTCAGGGACTGCAGCGGTCCAAGAAGGCAGCTCACCACCACCTTCTGAAGGGCAATTAAATACAGGACTATAAATGCTGGCCTAACCAGCAATACCCACATGCTATGAAAGAGTAAAAATACACAACCCCATGAACCATGTGATTACACATATGCAGTGGTCATTTTGAATAGTTTGTTTAAATATGTTATATATTTGTCATAAAATGCATTGTTGCACTTTCATGGGAAATAATGATGTCTCCGGGTTGCTCCGTTTGTAAATGCCCCAGTGGCCATTAAACCACACTTGGCCAATATCATGGTTGTGCGAATGAGCTGGTCTCTGCTGGAGAGTCACCAGTTACCACATTGTCTGCCGCTCATGGATCAGCGATGTTAAGTGCGTGAGGACAGAAGCGGATTGGGTCTCCAATGCTGACATGAGCTCTAAGAGCTGCCCACGTGATTGGTGCTTGATATCCTGCTCCTGGAACCCGGTTAATGATTGGTCAGTTATACCAAAATGGCCCTGCTTTGAGTAGGGGCCATAGTTTTAGTTAATGATAGACGCTGGGCAGCACTGGATAGGTTTATTAATTTGCCTGCATAACATTTGTGCTTTTTGATATTTTAACCATAGTGGTGGGGATTGAAAAGACTTTGAAGTGACCAGGTTTGTACTCACACCTCCATCTCTGTCTCTATAACAGTTCAAGAGGATGCTGAACAGAGAACTAACTCATCTCTCGGAAATGAGCCGCTCAGGGAACCAGGTCTCTGAGTATATCTCCAGCACCTTCCTCGGTAAGTGAGAGGATGCCCTGGGAAAAGACTCCACAGAGGTAGCATCCCAGGGAGAGAGAGTGAGAAATAGAGGGAAAGGAGAAGCAGAGGGAGAGGAGGGTGGGAAGAGAGATTCAGAGAGGGAATGGAGGAGAAGAGGGATGGTGTGAGTTAGAGATATATAAATATACAAGCGGTCATGTTACTTTGTCGGAGGCAGTTTTAAGTCTGTGCAAGGGAAACTGATCATTTGTATCTGTATATTGGTGTGTTGGTGTATGCGTGTGTGTGTATATGTGTCTGTATATTTGTATTAGTGTATTTGTCTGTGTCTGACTATTTATGTGAGGCTGTGTATTTGTATCTGTGTCTATTTGTGTGGGTGTGTGCATTTTTTTCTATTTCTCTGGGTGTGTGTGTTTGTGTCTGTGTCTAATTGTGTGAGTCTCTGTATGTTTGAGTCTCAGTTTTTGTGTGTGTGTCTGTCTATTTGTGTGTGTGTCTATGTATGTCGCTGTGTATTTGTGTGGGTGTGTGTGTATCAGGGGCTGGTTTAGCACACTGGGCTAAATCGCTGGCTTATAAAGTAGACCAAGCAGGCCAGCAGCACGGTTCAATTCCCGTACCAGCCTCCCTGGACTGGAGCCGGAATGTGGCGACTAGGGGCTTTTCACAGTAACTTCATTGAAGCCTGCTCGTGACAATAAGCGATTTTCATTTCATTTGTGTGTGTGTGTGTGCATTTGTGTGGGTGTATGTGTGTGGGTTTGTGTGTAAATGTGTGGGTTTGTGTGTATTTGTGTGGGGGTGTGTGTGTGGGCGAACGTGTGTCTGTGTGTGTGAGTATTTGCGTGTGTCTATTTGTGTGTGTTTGTGTGGGGGTGTGTCTGGGTGTCTGTATACTTGTTGGGGTCAGTTAGCTCAGTTGTCTGGACGGCTGGTTTATGATACAGAGCAACACGGACAACGCAGCAACATGGGCAACGCAGCAACACGGACAACGCAGCAACATGGGCAACGCAGCAACACGGACAACGCAGCAACATGGGCAACGCAGCAACACGGACAACGCAGCAACACGGGCAACGCAGCAACACGGACAACGCAGCAACACGGACAACGTAGCAACACGGACAACGCAGCAACACGGACAACGTAGCAACACGGACAACGCAGCAACACGGACAACGTAGCAACACGGACAACGCAGCAACACGGACAACGTAGCAACACGGGCAACGCAGCAACATGGGCAACGCAGCAACACGGACAACGCAGCAACATCAGCAACACGGACAACGCAGCAACACGGACAACGCAGCAACACGGGCAACGCAGCAACATGGGCAACGCAGCAACACGGACAACGCAGAAACATCAGCAACATGGACAACGCAGCAACATCAGCAACACGGACAACGCAGCAACATGGGCAACGCAGCAACACGGACAAAGAATTCCATCAAAGATGCTAAAAGACAGTACCGGACCAAGCTCGAGTCCCAGGCTAGCCACACGGATCCCTGCCGTCTATGGCAAGGTCTGCAAGACATAACAGGCTACAAGATGAAGGCATGTAAAATCGTTGGCTCTAACGCACCCCACCCTGATGGTGATGAGCTGAACACATTCTATGCCTGCTTTGAGCAAGAGGTCAGCGAGAGCGAGCCCTCCAACCCCAAAGCCGCAGATGAACTTGTATCTGAGATCCCCACTGCAGATGTCAGAGCAGCCTTCTCAAAGCCACTGGCCCGGATGTGGGACCAGGACGACCACTCAGGTCTTGCGCGGATCAGCTGGCGGAAGTATTTGCAGACATCTTCAACCTCTCTTTACAACAATCTGAGGTCCCTATCTGCTTCAAAAAGACAACCATCATCCCTGTACCAAAAAACAGTCAAGCAGCATGCCTTAATGACTATCGTCCAGTGGCTCTGATATCCATCATCATGAAGTGCTTCGAAAGGTTAGTCATGGCACGAATCAACTCCAGCCTCCCGGATTGCCTTGATCCACTACAGTTTGCCTACCACTGGAACAGGCCCACAGCAGACACCATGGCCCTGCACTCTACCCAGCAACACCTAGATAACAAAGGCACCTATGTCAGACTCCTATTTATCGACTACAGCTCAGCCTTCAACACCATCATTCCTATGAAACTCATCTCCTCCCTCTGCAACTGGATCCTGAACTTTCTAACCCACAGACCACAATCAGTAAAGATAGGCAACAACATCTCCTCTATGATCATCCTCAACACCGGTGCCCCACAAGGCTGTGTCCTCAGCCCCCTACTATACTCCTTATACACCTATGACTGTGGCCAAATTTCCTTCTAACTCGATTTTCAAATTTGCTGATGACACCACCGTAGTGGGTCGGATTTAAAACAGACGGAGTACAGGAATGAGATAGAGAATCTGGTGAACTGGTGCAACGACAATAATCTCTCCCTCAATGTCAACAAAACAAAGGAGATTGTCATCGACTTCAGGAAGCGTAGTGGAGAACATGCCCCTGTCTACATCAATGGGACTGAAGTAGAACGGGTCGAGAGCTTCAGGTTTTTAGGTGTACAGATCACCAACAGCCTGTCCTGGTCCCCCCATGCCAACACGATAGTTAAGAAAGCCCACCAACGACTCTACTTTCTCAGAAGACTGAGGAAATTTTGCATGTCAGCTGCGACCCTCGCCAACTTCTACAGATGTACCATAAAAAGCATTCTTTCTGGTTGTATCACAGCTTGGTATGGAGCCTGCTCTGCCCAAGACTGCAGGAAACTACAAAAGGTTGTGAATGTAGCCCAGTCCATCACGCAAACCAGCGTCCCATCCATTGACTCTGTCTATAATTCCTGCTGTCTCAGAAAGGCAGCCAGCATAATTAAGGACCCCATGCACCCCGGACATACTCTCTTCCACCTTCTTCCGTCAGGAAAAAGATACCAAAGTTTGAGGTCACGTATCAGCCGACTGAAGAACAGCTTCTTCCCTACTGCCATCAGACTTTCGAATGGACCTACCTTGTATTAAGTCGATCTTTTCTCTGCACCTTGCTATAACTGTAACATTATATTCTGAAGTCTCTCCTTCCCTATGTACGGTATGCATTGTTTGTACAGCATACAAAAAATAATACTTTTCACTGTATACTAATACATATGACAATAATAAATAAAATCAAATCAAACAACGCAGCAACACGGACAACGTAGCAACACGGACAACGTAGCAACACGGGCAACGTAGCAACACGGACAACGTAGCAACACGGACAACGCAGCAACACGGACAACGCAGCAACACGGACAACGCAGCAACACGGACAACGCAGCAACACGGACAACGTAGCAACACGGGCAACGTAGCAACACGGACAACGTAGCAACACGGACAACGCAGCAACACGGACAACGCAGCAACACGGACAACGCAGCAACACGGACAACGCAGCAACACGGACAACGCAGCAACACGGACAACGTAGCAACACGGACAACGCAGCAACACGGACAACGTAGCAACACGGGCAACGTAGCAACACGGACAACGTAGCAACACGGACAACGCAGCAACACGGACAACGCAGCAACACGGACAACGCAGCAACACGGACAACGCAGCAACACGGACAACGCAGCAACACGGACAACGTAGCAACACGGACAACGCAGCAACACGGACAACGTAGCAACACGGACAACGCAGCAACACGGACAACGCAGCAACACGGACAACGCAGCAACACGGACAACGCAGCAACACGGGCAACGCAGCAACACGGACAACGCAGCAACACGGACAACGCAGCAACACGGACAACGCAGCAACACGGACAACGCAGCAACACGGACAACGTAGCAACACGGACAACGTAGCAACACGGGCAACGCAGCAACACGGACAACGTAGCAACACGGACAACGTAGCAACACGGGCAACGCAGCAACATCAGCAACACGGACAACGCAGCAACACGGACAACGCAGCAACACGGGCAACGCAGCAACACGGGCAACGCAGCAACACGGGCAACGTAGCAACACGGACAACGTAGCAACACGGACAACGTAGCAACACGGACAACGTAGCAACACGGACAACGCAGCAACACGGACAACGCAGCAACACGGACAACGCAGCAACATCAGCAACACGGACAACGCAGCAACACGGACAACGCAGCAACACGGACAATGCAGCAACACGGACAACGTAGCAACACGGGCAACGCAGCAACACGGACAACGCAGCAACACGGACAACGCAGCAACACGGACAACGCAGCAACACGGACAACGTAGCAACACGGACAACGCAGCAACACAGACAACGCAGCAACACGGGCAACGCAGCAACACGGACAACGCAGCAACACGGACAACGCAGCAACACAGACAACGTAGCAACACGGACAACGCAGCAACACGGACAACGCAGCAACACAAACAACGCAGCAACACGGACAACGCAGCAACACGGACAACGCAGCAACACGGACAACGCAGCAACACGGACAACGCAGCAACACGGACAACGTAGCAACACGGGCAACGCAGCAACACGGACAACGCAGCAACACGGACAACGCAGCAACACAGACAACGCAGCAACACGGACAACGTAGCAACACGGACAACGCAGCAACACGGACAACGCAGCAACACGGACAACGCAGCAACACGGACAACGCAGCAACACGGACAATGCAGCAACACGGACAACGCAGCAACACGGACAACGCAGCAACACGGACAACGCAGCAACACGGACAATGCAGCTTCACTTCCCGTATGTGTTGAGGGTGTTTATAAAGGCCCTGTCTTCTCAGTCTAGCCTGCGACTGAGGTATGGTGACCCTGGGGTTAAATCACCGCCAGTCAGCTGTCAAAGGGCAGAGCTGCCTCTGGGACTGTGGCAACATTTATATTGTACATTATTTGTCTGGATGTATTTTACCAAATCACATTCTTAAAGCTAGGATGTATTGCTTAATAGTGCCCCGCATTAAATTTCATCTTCTATCTCTCACTTCCTTTCAGATAAACAGAATGAAGTGGAAATCCCACTTCCCACACAGAAAGACCGAGACAAGAAGAAGAAACAGCCCATGTGTCAGATCAGTGGTGTGAAGAAACTGACCCACAGTTCCAGCTTGAGCCTCAGTAACTCCAACATGCCCCGGTTTGGAGTAAAGACCCATCAGGAGGAAGCATTGACCAAGGTAACGTCAGTGTGTTGGTACCTGGAACACAGATAGCAGCCAAGAAGGAGCCAGCTGGCATTGTGCCAGGTCTGCCCACACCACCTGCTTTCTCCCCTAGTCAGCGAACTCCAGGGAAAGCTCAGCATTCCGTGGTGCTGAGCCTCAGAATGCAGAGCATCTCTGCAGGTCCACACTGGTAGCTGATCTGAGTTAGGGCGGCTCAGCAGTTAATCTTAGTCCCCGGTTCCTGAGCTCATCGCTCAGTGACCTCTTATTCCAAGTAGCTGGATGAGAGAAGATATTTGGGGAGCATGGCGTTGGACCCAGCAATGAGATGTCCAAATAACCCAGTCACTCCTGGAGAGTGAGGTTCCACACTGCCCAGACCCATAAAACCGTACCCCAGAGAGAGTCAGGAAAGGGGCCTGTACCCCTGGGGAAATGCACCCTACACAGAGTCAGCACTTTCAGGAGTACTGGAGACAAAATGGTTAAGAACACCCCTCTTGACTGGCCTGAAATAATGAATATTTCAATTTTCCAGCAGTTTAACTTTTTTACACGGAGCCATTGACTAGGCCGGCATTCTTAGCCCATTGTTAACTGCTATTGAGAAGGTGGTGGTGAGCTGCCTTCTGGATCTGCTGCTGTTCCTATGATGTAGGAATGGCCACAGTGCTGTTAGTGAGGGAGTTCCAGGAGTCTGAGCCAGTGGCAGCAAACAGACACATTTCTAAGTGATGATGTTGTGTGATTTGGAGGGGAATTTCCGATGCATCGTCTGCCTTTGTTCTTCAAAGTAATCATGGATTTGGAAAATGCTGTGGAAGGAACCTTGGTGAGTTGCTGCTGTGAAGTTTATAGATGGTGCACACGTGATGCCACTGTGGGAGGAAGTCAGTGTTTAAGCTGATAGAAGGGATGCTCAGAAAGCAGCCGGCTTTATCCTGTATAGTGTTGAGCTTCTTGAGTGTTGTTGGAGCTGCGCTCATCCAGGCAAGTGGAGAGTATTCCATCACACTCCTGACTTGTGCCTTGTCGATGGTGGACAGGCTTTGAGGAGGTGAGTTACTCACCGCAGGATTCCCAGCCTCTGACCTACTCTTGTAGCCACAGCATTTGTATGGCTAGCCCAGTTTAGTTTCTGATCAGTGTTAATCTTCAGGATGTTGATAATGCGGGATTCAGTGATGGTTATTCCAGTGAATGTCAGGGAGAAATGCTGACATTCTCTCTTGTAGGAGATGGTCATTGCCTGGCACTTGTGTAAGTTGCCACTTGTCAGCCCAAGCCTGGATATTGTCTAGGTCTTGCTGCATTTGGACACGGACTGCTTCATTATCTGAGGATAATGTTCTTCAAAGATCCAATGATGTGCAGGTTAGGTGGATTGGCCGTTTTAAAATACCCTTCAGTGACCAAAAGGTTAGATTGGGTGGGCTTTGGGCATAGGTGTAGGAGTGGGCTTAAGCAGGGTGCTCTTTCCAAGGGCCAGTGGATGCACGATGGGCCGAATGGCCTTCTTCTGCAGTGTAAATTCTATGATTCTAGGAGTCCCGAATGGTACTGAACATTGTGCAGTCATCCATAAACATCCTCACTTCTGACCTTATGATGGAAGGGAGGTCATTGCTGAAGCAGCTGGGAATGTTTGGGGTGTTGTTTGAACCTCGCATTCATGCAATGTTTAGAGTGTTGTCCCGTTTCTTCCAGGAATTGGATGATTTGAACATATGGGGCCTGAACATTTTCCGGGTTTCGGAGTTCTCGAACAACAGGCCGCTGAGCTGCATTATGTATGCGATCTTCCAGGTAGGGACTGAATGTGCCTAAGAGGGTACTGACAACAAGGTCAGGCTGTGCTAAGCACCTGTACACAGCCACGCTTTAGTTAGTGTGATGGACTCTCACTGTACTACTGTTTTTGCTACCAAACCTAACCTCACATTTATCCACTTAAACTACATCTGCCATACATTTGCCCACTCACTCAGCCTGTCCAAATTACACAGAAGCATCTCTGAATCAGAAAAACATAGAGAAAACAGGAGCAGGCGGAGGCCATTCAGCCCTTCCAGCCTGTTCCGCCATTCATTATGATCATGGCTGATCATCCAACTCAATAGCCGAATCCTGCTTTCTCCCCATAGCCTTTGATCCCCCTTTGCCCTAAGTGCTATATCTAACTGCTTCTTGACAACATACAATGTTTTGGCCTCAACTACTTCCTGTGGTAACGAATTCCACAGGCCGACCACTCTCTGGGTGAAGAAATGTCTCCTCATCTCTGTGCTAAATGGTCTACCCCGTATCCTCAGACTGTGACCCCTGGTTCTGGACACACCCACCATCGGGAACATCCTTCCTGCATCTACCCTGTCCAGTCCTGTCAGAATTTTATAGGTTTCTATGAGATCCCCTCCTCATTATTCTGAACTCCAGTGAATACAATCCTCACCGATTCATTCTCTCCTCATACGTCAGTCCCACCATCCCAGAAATCAGTCTGATAAACCTTCATTACACTCCCTTTGGAGCAAGAACATCCTTCCTCAGGTAAGGAGACCAAAGGTGGACACAATATCCAGGTGTGGCCTCACCAAGGCCCTGTATAATTGCAGCAACACATCCCTGCCCCTGTACTCAAATCCTCTCGCAATGAAGGGCAACATACCATTTGCCTTCTTTACCGCCTGTTCCACCTGCACGATTACCTTCAGCGAATGGTGTACGAGGACACTCGGGTCCCGCTGCACACTCTCTCCTAATTTATGGCCATTCAGATAAAAGTCTGCCTTTGCGTTTTTGCTACCGCAGCGGATAACCTCACATTTATCCACATTATACTGCATCTGCCATTCATCTGCCCACTCACTCAGCCTGTCCAAATCCCACTGAAGCATCTCTACATCCTCCTCACAGCTCACCCTCCCATCCAACTTGGCGTCATCAGCAAATTTGGAGATATGCAATTTTGTCCCCACGCCCAAATCATTAATATCTAATGTGAACAGTTGGGGTCCAAGCACAGATCCCTATGGTACCCCACTGCCTGCCAATCAGAAAAAGACCCATTTATTCCACCTATTTGTTTCCTGTCTGCTGACCAGCTTTTGATCCATCTCATGACACTACCCGTAATCCCTGCAATTTAACGTTAAATATTAATCTGATATGTGAGATCTTGTTGAAAGTCTTCTGAAAGTCTAAATAAATCACATTCACCGGTTCTCCCTGGTCAACTCTACTAGTTGCATCTACAAAGAAGTCCAGTAGGTTTGTCAAGCATGAATTTCCTTTCGTAAGTACATGCTGACTTTGTCGGATTACACTGCTTTCCAAATGCTGTGCAGTGCAATCCATAGTAGACACCCCAGCAACTTCCCTACTATTGACGTTAGGCTGACTGGTCTCACTCACTGTGTAACTGTGCAGAGTCACTGTTTATTCAGCAGGGTGAGGATCACTCACTGTGTAACTGTACAGGGTCACTGTTTATTCAGGGTGAGGATCACTCACTGTGTAACTGTGCAGAGTCACTGTTTATTCAGCAGGGTGAGGATCACTCACTGTGTAACTGTGCAGAGTGACTGTTTATTCAGGGTGAGGGTCACTCACTGTGTAACTGTACAGAGTCACTGTTTATTCAGCAGGGTGAGGGTCACTCACTGTGTAACTGTGCAGAGTCACTGTTTATTCAGGGTGAGGATCACTCACTGTGTAACTGTACAGAGTCACTTTATTCAGAGTAAGGATCACTCACTGTGTAACTGTACAGAGTCACTGTTTATTCAGCAGGATGAGGATCACTCACTGTGTAACTATACAGAGTCACTGTTTATTCAGGGTGAGGATCACTCACTGTGTAACTGTACAGAGTCACTGCTTATTCAGAGTAAGGATCACTCACTGTGTAACTGTACAGAGTCACTGTTTATTCAGGGTGCGGATCACTCACTGTGTAACTGGACAGAGTCACTGTTTATTCAGGATGAGGATCACTCACTGTGTAACTGTACAGGGTCACTGTTTATTCAGGGTCAGGATCACTCACTGTGTAACTGTACAGAGTCACTGTTTATTCAGCAGGGTGAGAATCACTCACTGTGTAACTGTACAGAGTCACTGTTTATTCAGGGTGAGGATCACTCACTGTGTAACTGTACAGAGTGACTTTATTCAGGGTGAGGATCACTCACTGTGTAACTGTACAGAGTCACTGTTTATTCAGCAGGGTGAGGATCACTCACTGTGTAACTGTACAGAGTCACTGTTTATTCAGCAGGGTGAGGATTACTCACTGTGTAACTATACAGAGTCACTGTTTATTCAGGGTGAGGATCACTCACTGTGTAACTGTACAGAGTCACTGTTTATTCAGAGTAAGGATCACTCACTGTGTAACTGTACAGAGTCACTGTTTATTCAGAGTAAGGATCACTCACTGTGTAACTGTACAGAGTCACTGTTTATTCAGGGTGAGGATCACTCACTGTGTAACTGGACAGAGTCACTGTTTATTCAGGATGAGGATCACTCACTGCGTAACTGTACAGGGTCACTGTTTATTCAGGGTCAGGATCACTCACTGTGTAACTGTACAGAGTCACTGTTTATTCAGGGTGAGGATCACTCACTGTGTAACTGTACAGAGTCACTGTTTATTCAGCAGGGTGAGGATCACTCACTGTGTAACTGTACAGAGTCACTGTTTATTCAGCAGGGTGAGGATCACTCACTGTGTAACTGTACAGAGTCACTGTTTATTCAGGGTAAGGATCACTCACTGTGTAACTGTACAGAGTCACTGTTTATTCAGGATGAGGATCACTCACTGTGTAACTGTACAGAGTCACTGTTTATTCAGGATGAGGATCACTCACTGTGTAACTGTACAGAGTCACTGTTTATTCAGGATGAGGATCACTCACTGTGTAACTGTACAGAGTCACTGTTTATTCAGGGTGAAGATCACTCACTGTGTAACTGTGCAGAGTGACTGTTTATTCAGGGTGAGGATCACTCACTGTGTAACTGTACAGAGTCACTGTTTATTCAGCAGGGTGAGGATCACTCACTGTATAACTGTACAGAGTCACTGTTTATTCAGGGTAAGGATCACTCACTGTGTAACTGTACAGAGTCACTGTTTATTCAGGGTAAGGATCACTCACTGTGTAACTGTACAGAGTCACTGTTTATTCAGGGTGAAGATCACTCACTGTGTAACTGTACAGAGTCACTGTTTATTCAGCAGGGTGAGGATCACTCACTGTGTAACTGTACAGAGTCACTGTTTATTCAGCAGGGTGTGGATCACTCACTGTGTAACTGTGCAGAGTGACTGTTTATTCAGGGTGAGGATCACTCACTGTGTAACTGTACAGAGTCACTGTTTATTCAGGGTGAGGATCACTCACTGTGTAACTGTACAGAGTGACTGTTTATTCAGGGTGAGGATCACTCACTGTGTAACTGTACAGAGTCACTGTTTATTCAGCAGGGTGTGGATCACTCACTGTGTAACTGTGCAGAGTGACTGTTTATTCAGGGTGAGGATCACTCACTGTATAACTGTACAGAGTCACTGTTTATTCAGCAGGGTGAGGATCACTCACTGTGTAACTGCACAGAGTCACTGTTTATTCAGGGTGAGGGATCACTCACTGTGTCACTGTACAGAGTCACTGTTTATTCAGGGTGAAGGATCACTCACTGTGTAACTGTACAGAGTGCACTGTTTATTCAGCAGGGTGAGGATCACTCACTGTGTAACTGTACAGAGTCACTGTTTATTCAGCAGGGTGAGGATCACTCACTGTGTAACTGTGCAGAGTCACTGTTTATTCAGGGTGAGGATCACTCACTGTGTAACTGTACAGAGTGACTGTTTATTCAGGGTAAGGATCACTCACTGTGTAACTGTACAGAGTGCACTGTTTATTCAGCAGGGTGAGGATCACTCACTGTGTAACTGTACAGAGTCACTGTTTATTCAGGGTGAGGATCACTCACTGTGTAACTGTACAGAGTCACTGTTTATTCAGGGTGAGGATCACTCACTGTGTAACTGTACAGAGTCACTGTTTATTCAGGGTGAGGATCACTCACTGTGTAACTGTGCAGAGTCACTGTTTATTCAGCAGGGTGAGGATCACTCACTGTGTAACTGTACAGAGTCACTGTTTATTCAGGGTGAGGATCACTCACTGTGTAACTGTGCAGTCACTGTTTATTCAGGGTGCGGATCACTCACTGTGTAACTGTACAGAGTCACTGTTTATTCAGGGTGAAGATCACTCTCTGTGTTTATTTCAGGAGAGAGACTTGATGAAGACCTTCAGGATTCCGATTGATACTTTCCTCACCTACATCATGACTCTGGAGGACCATTACCATGCTGATGTTGCCTACCACAACAGCTTGCATGCAGCTGATGTCACCCAGTCCACACACGTACTGCTGTCTACCCCGGCCCTCGATGTGAGTACATTTCACCCTCACTCTTTCACTGTGGTGTCGGTGTGAGTGACATATCGCCCACCAATTCTAGGACAAGTGGAACCTCTGTTACAAACTAATTACAGCCTTTCTTGCCGGGCTCCAGGTCAGATTCTCACTCCCGTTATTTTTGGATGACTGTTCGGTGACCTCACATGGCTGGTTTATGTTGGCTGAGAGACGAGTTGCTGTCTCATTTAGGTTGGAATTTGATTGAGTGTTACTGACTAAGCTAGGCAGAATAGTGAATTGTGAGGGTGACACTGAGCAACTTCAGAGGGTCATTGACAAGTTGGCCAAATGGGCACCTGGCTAATGAACGTCAATGCAGCAAAATGAACCACCCAACTGAAACATTATGGCTGGTGACTCTGCAACTCCCCCCCTCATGTCCCTCAGTATCCTTAGATACATCCCGTCTGGTCCTGGTGGTTTATCAACTCTTAAGTACTCCTCATCCATCATTTTGTAAATCCTTCTGGTGTATAGATCAATTCATTTTCCGTAGATTCTCTGCAGACCCCAAGGAGGCCATTCAGCCCATCAAGTCTGCACAGACCCTCTGAAAGAGCACCCTACCTAGGCCCAGTCCCCCACCCCATTCCCATAACCCCACCCAACTTGTACATTCCTGGACATTAAGGGACAATTTTAGCACGGCCAATCCACCTAACCTGCATATAGAATCCCTACAGTGCAGAAGGAGGCCATTCGGCCCATCAAGTTTGCACTGACCCTCTGAAAGGACACCCTATCTAGGCACAGGCCCCACCCTATCCCATAACCCAGTAGAGCCACCTAACCTTCTGGACACTAAGGGCAATTTATCATGGCCAATCCATCTAACCTGCACATCTTTAGACTGTGGGAGGAAACCGGAGCACCCGGAGGAAACCCACGCAGACACGGGGAGAACGTGCAGACTCCACAGATAGTGACCCAAGCCAGAATTGAACCCGGTTCTCTGGCGCTGTGAGGCAGCAGTGCTAACCACTGTACCACCATCTAGTCTGGGTAGCATTATCTTCCTTGGTAAAGAAGGATGCAAATAATTCATTTAATACTTCAGCTGTTCCCTCTGCCTTCACGAATAAATCCTGCGTTTGGTCCTTAATCAGCCCTAATGCTCATTTTCCAGCCCTTTTACTATTTTTGTGCCTGTAGAAGACTTTGGAATTTTCTTTTATGTTAGCTGTCACTCCCTTTTCATAGTCTGTCTTAGCTTCTGCTATTTGCATTTCCACCTCTCTGATCATTCTCTGTTCAGCTTGGTCCTCAATTGCATTTACTACCAGCATCCTGTGGGCGGCACGGTAGCACAGTGGCTAGCACTGCTGCCTCACTACGCCAGAGAGTGGAGTTTGCACCTTCTCCCCGTGCCTACTTGGGTTTCCTCCGGCAGTCCAAAGATGTACAGATTCTGTGGATTGGCCATGGTCAATTGTCTGTTGGTGTCGAGGGATGTACAGGTTAGGTTACAGGGATAGGGAGGGGGAGTGGGCCGAGGTGGGGGGCTCTTTCAGAGGTTTGGTGCAGACTCGATGGGCCGAATGGCAGCCTCCCGCACTGTAGGAATTCTGTGGTTCTATAAGAACACTTTTTCTTTTATCTCTTTGGTCATCCGGAGACCTCTGGATTGTTTGCCCTGTCTTCCCTGTCTTTCCCTTTCTGGGAAATATATTTGAGTTTGCCCAAACTATCCCTTTTTGCAGGCAGCCCATTGTTCAACTCCCGGGTTCTCTGCCAATCTTTCATTCCACTTTATCTGTCCCAGATCCATTCTTACCGCATTGAAGTTGGCTTTCTCTGGATTGCTCCCTGTCCTCTGCCATCGTCTGCCTGAAATGTGCCCTACAATGATCCCCAAATTGTTCCCCTGCTGACACTCAATCTACTCGGCCCACCTCATTTCCAAGGAGCAGGTCCAGCGGCCACTCTTTTCTCATTGGACTGGAAGCATACAGCTGAAGAAATGTTTCCTGAACACAACCCAGGAACTTTTGCCCCTTCACACTCCTACTATCCCAGTATACATTTGGTTCATTCAAGTCCCCCATTATAACCACTCTGTGATTTGTTTGCATCTCTTTGTAATTTCCATGTCAATTTGTTTCTCTACATTCTCCCCAGTGCTTGGTGGCCTGTAGTCTACACTACGCAATGTAATTGCACATTTTCTTTCTTCCTTCAGGCAGCACGGTGGCACAGTGGTTAGCACTGCTGCCTCACAGTGCCAGGGACCCGGGTTAGCACTGCTACCTCACAGTGCCAGGGACCCGGGTTAACACTCTGCCTCTCAGTGCCAGGGACCTGGGTTAGCACTGCTGCCTCACAGACACAGGGACCCGGGTTAACACTGCTGAAACTGTGCCAGGGACCCGGGTTAACACTGCTGCCTCACAGCGCCAGTGACCCGGGTTAGCACTGCTGCCTCACAGCGCCAGGGACCCGGATTAACACTGCTGAAACTGTGCCAGGGACCCGGGTTAACACTGCTGCCTCACAGCGCCAGTGACCCGGGTTAGCACTGCTGCCTCACGGTGCCAGGGACCCGGGTTAACACTGCTGCCTCACAGTGACCGGGACCCGGGTTAGCACTGCTGCCTCACAGACACAGGGACCCGGGTTAACACTGCTGAAACTGTGCCAGGGACCCGGGTTAACACTGCTGCCTCACAGCGCCAGTGACCCGGGTTAGCACTGCTGCCTCACAGCGCCAGGGACCCGGATTAACACTGCTGAAACTGTGCCAGGGACCCGGGTTAACACTGCTGCCTCACAGCGCCAGTGACCCGGGTTAGCACTGCTGCCTCACGGTGCCAGGGACCCGGGTTAACACTGCTGTCTCACAGTGCCAGGGACCCGGGTTCACACTGCTGTCTCACAGTGCCAGGGATCCGGGTTAGCACTGCTGCCTCACAGTGCCAGGGACCCGGGTTCACACTGCTGCCTCACAGTGCCAGGGACCCAGGTTAACACTGCTGTCTCAAAGTGCCAGGGACCCGGGTTAACACTGCTGTCTCACAGTGCCAGGGACCCGGGTTAACACTGCTGCCTCACAGTGCCAGGGACCCGGGTTAATACTGCTGTCTCACAGCGCCAGGGACCCGGGTTAACACTGCTGCCTCACGGTGCCAGGGACCCGTGTTAACACTGCTGCCTCACAGCGGCAAGGAACCAGGTTAACACTGCTGTCTCACAGTGCCAGGGTCCTGGGTTAACACTGCTGTCTCACAGTGCCAGGGACCCAGGTTAACACTGCTGTCTCACAGTGCCAGGGACCCAGGTTAACACTGCTGCCTCACAGCGCCAGGGACCCAGGTTAACACTGCTGTCTCACTGTGCCTGGGACCCGGGTTAACACTGCTGTCTCACAGAGCCAGGGACCTGGGTTAACACTTCTGTCTCACAGCGCCAGGGACCCCTGGGTTAGCACTGCTGCCTCACAGTGCCAGGGACCTGGGTTAACACTGCTGCCTCACAGTGCCAGGGACCCGGGTTAGCACTGCTGCCTCACGGTGCCAGGGACCCGGGTTAACACTGCTGTCTCACAGTGACAGGGGCCTGTGTTAACACTGCTGTCTCACAGTGCCAGGGACCCTTGTTAACACTGCTGCATCACTCCGCAAGGGACTTGGGTGAGCACTGCTGCCTCACATCACCAAGGACACAGGTTAGCGCTGCTGTCTCACAGCGCCAGGGACCTGGGTTTGATTCCGACCTTGGGTGACTCTGTAGAGTCTGCACGTTCTCACCGTGTGTGCGTGGCTTTCCTCCGGGTGCTCCGGTTTCCTCCCACAGTCCAAAGATGTGCACATTAGGTGAATTGGCCATGATAAATTTCCCTAGGCAACAGTGGGAAAACTGATGGAGGCTGTAATACGGGATGAGATAAATATACACTTGGAGAAAAATAAGTTAATACTAGACAGTCAGCATGACTTTGTCAAGGCAGGTCATGTCTGACAAATTTAATTGAGTTCTTTGACGAGGTGACACAGGCAATGGATGGAGGTGGTACTGTGGATGTTGTACATTTGGACAAGGCATTTGATTCAGTGCCACATGGCAGCTTGGTTAGCGTTAAAAATGTTTGGGATGGATGTGTCCTTGGCAGCATGGATTAGAAGTTGGCTCAGAGATAGGAAACGGAGGGTAGGTATAGATGGCATTTCTCAGACTGGAGACGAGTTGAAAGTGATGTTCCCCAGGGCTCAGTGTGGGTCCCTGGCTTTTTCTGATTTATATAAATGATTTAGAATTGGGTGTTGAGACCAGAATTTGCAGATAATACTAAGTTAAGGAGAATAGGGAAGTGTGAGGATGATGCTGAGTGATTTCAGAGGGATATTGACAAGTTGGCCAAATGGACAGACACCTGGTAGATGAACTTCAATGCAGTGAAATGAGGTAATGCATTTTGGGAGAAGAAACATGGGGAGACAATACAGGCTCAATGGTACAGCTTTGAGGGGAGTACAGGGCAGAGGGACCTCGGGATTCAAGAGCATAATTCTCTGAAGGTGGCCAGACAAGTTGAAACAGTTGTTAAGAAGGCTTAGAGCATCCTTGGGTGTATAAATAAAGGCAGAGAGTATAAAAGCAAAGAAGTGATGCTGCACCTCTACAAACCATTGGTCAGACCACATTTGGAGTATTGTGTTCAGTTCTGGGCACCTTATTTAAGGAAGGATGTTAAAGCCCTGGAGAGAGAGCAGAGGAGATTTACTAGAATGACACCAGGAATGAGGAGTTTTAGATACAGGGAAAGATTGGAGAAATTGGGCTTGTTCTCCTTGGAGCAGAGATGATTAAGGGGTGACCTTATTGCGGGGTTCACAATTCTTTTTTTTTTAAAATAATTTTTATTGAAATTTTTACAAAATATAAACATCTCAACTCTATTAACAAAACAACCACGGTAACACCCCAAGAACAATACCCACCCAACTTCAAAAGCAACTACAAACAAAAGAAAAAAACAAAAGAACACCCAAATAACAAAAGGGAAAGAGAGAACACCCGCCACATCCCACAAACCCATGTACACAGTTCTCCCTCCCACCGATCCAAACCCCCCCCTGGTTGCTGCTGCTGTCGGCCTATTTCCCTATCGTTCCGCCAGGAAGTCCAGGAAAGGCTGCCACCGCCTAAAGAACCCCTGTACTGATCTCCTCAGGGCAAATTTCACCTTCTCCAATTTAATTTAATGAGAATATCAGAGATCCAGGCCTCCACGCTTGGGGGCCCCGCATCCTTCCATTGGAGCAAGATCCTCCGCCGGGCTACTAGGGACGCAAAGGCCAGAACACCGGCCTCTTTCGCCTCCTGCACTCCCGGCTCCACTGCAACCCCAAAAATTGCGAGTCCCCAGCCTGGCTTGACCCTGGATCCTACCACCCTCGACACTGTCCTTGCTACCCCCTTCCAAAGCTCCCCCAGCGCTGGGCACGCCCAAAATATATGGGCGTGGTTCGCTGGGCTCCCCGAGCACCTAGCACACCTGTCCTCTCCCCCGAAAAACCTGCTCATCCTCGACCCAGTCATGTGGGCCCTATGCAGCACCTTGAACTGTATGAGGCTAAGCCTCGCACAGGAAGAGGAGGAATTCACTCTCTCCAGGGCATCCGCCCACATCCCCTCCTCAGTCTCCTCACCCAGCTCCTCTTCCCATTTACCCTTCAGTTCCTCCACCGAGGCCTCGTCTACCTCCTGCATTACCCGGTATATGTCCGAAATCCTCCCTCCTCCAACCCACACCCCCGAGAGCAACCGATCCCGCACCCCTCGTGGAGGCAGCAAGGGGAACCCCTCCACCTGCTGCCTGGCAAACGCCCTCACCTGCATGTACCTAAACATGTTCTCCAGGGGGAGCCCAAACTTCCCCTCTAACTCCCCCAAGCTCGCGAACCTCCCCTCCACAAACAGGTCCCTCAACCTTCTACCCCTGCCCTGTGCCAGCCCAGAAATCCGCCATCAATGCTCCCTGGGACAAAGTGTTCACAATTCTGAACAATTTTGACAGGGTAAAGAAGCATATTCTGTTTCCACTAGTATGTCAGTGACTCGGGGCCACAATTTCCAGATGGTCAGCAAGAGAGCTCGGAGTGAGATGAGGAGAAACGTCTTCACTCAGAGAGTTGCGGTTTGGAATGTGCTGCCTGGGAGAGAGGTAGAGGTGGATTCCATTGGAGGTTTCAAAAGAGAGCTGGATCTATCTTTGAAAGTGATGAATTTAGAGGCTATGGAGATAGGGCTGGGGAACGGGACTAGCTGGGAATGGGACTAGCTGGGAATGGGACTGGCTGGGAACGGGACTAGCTGGGGATGGGACTGGCTGGGAATGGGACTAGCTGGGAATGGGACTAGCTGGGAAACGGGACTAGCTGGGAATGGGGCTAGCTGGGGATGGGACTAGCTGGGAAACGGGACTAGCTGGGGATGGGACTAGCTGGGAATGGGACTAGCTGGGAAACGGGACTAGCCGGGAACGGGACTAGCTGGGAATGGGACTAGCTGGGAATGGGACTAGCTGGGAAACGGGACTAGCTGGGAAACGGGACTAGCTGGGGATGGGACTAGCTGGGAAACGGGACTAGCTGGGGATGGGACTAGCTGGGAAACGGGACTAGCTGGGGATGGGACTGGCTGGGAATGGGACTAGCTGGGAAATGGGACTAGCTGGGAATGGGACTGACTGGGAATGGGACTAGCTGGGAATGGGACTAGCTGGGAAACGGGAGTAGCTGGGGATGGGACTAGCTGGGAATGGGACTAGCTGGGAAACGGGACTAGCTGGGAATGGGACTAGCTGGGAAACGGGACTAGCTGGGAAACGGGACTAGCTGGGAAACGGGACTAGCTGGGAAACGGGACTAGCTGGGAATGGGACTAGCTGGGAAACGGGACTAGCTGGGGAATGGGACTAGCTGGGAAACGGGACTAGCTGGGAATGGGACTGGCTGGGAATGGGACTAGCTGGGAATGGGACTAGCTGGGAATGGGACTAGCTGGGAAACGGGACTAGCTGGGAAACGGGACTAGCTGGGAATGGGACTAGCTGGGAATGGGACTAGCTGGGAATGGGACTAGCTGGGAAACGGGACTAGCTGGGGATGGGACTGGCTGGGAATGGGACTGACTGGGAATGGGACTGGCTGGGAATGGGACTAGCTGGGAATGGGACTAGCTGGGAAACGGGACTTGCTGGGAATGGGACTAGCTGGGAAACGGGACTAGCTGGGGATGGGACTGGCTGGGAATGGGACTGACTGGGAATGGGACTGGCTGGGAATGGGACTAGCTGGGAATGGGACTAGCTGGGAAACGGGACTAGCTGGGAATGGGACTAGCTGGGAAACAGGACTAGCTGGGAAACGGTACTAGCTGGGAATGGGACTAGCTGGGAATGGGACTGGCTGGGAAATGGGACTAGCTGGGAAACGGGACTAGCTGGGAATGGGACTGGCTGGGGAATGGGACTAGCTGGGAAACAGGACTAGCTGGGAAACGGTACTAGCTGGGAATGGGACTAGCTGGGAATGGGACTAGCTGGGAATGGGACTAGCTGGGAATGGGACTAGCTGGGGATGGGACTAGCTGGGAAACGGGACTAGCTGGGAACGGGACTAGCTGGGAATGGGACTAGCTGGGAATGGGACTAGCTGGGAAATGGGACTAGCTGGGAATGGGACTAGCTGGGAACGGGACTAGCTGGGAATGGGACTAGCTGGGAAATGGGACTAGCTGGGAATGGGACTAGCTGGGAAACGGGACTAGCTGGGAAACGGGACTGGCTGGGAACGGGACTAGCTAGGAATGGGACTAGCTGGGAATGGGACTAGCTGGGAACGGGACTAGCTGGGAATGGGACTAGCTGGGAATGGACTAGCTGGGAAACGGGACTAGCTGGGAATGGGACTAGCTGGGAAACGGGACTAGCTGGGTATGGGACTAGCTGGGAACGGGACTGGCTGGGAACGGGACTAGCTGGGAATGGGACTGGCTGGGAATGGGACTAGCTGGGAAACGGGACTAGCTGGGAAACGGGACTAGCTGGGAAACGGGACTAGCTGGGAAACGGGACTAGCTGGGAACGGGACTAGCTGGGAAACGGGACTAGCTGGGAATGGGACTAGCTGGGAAACGGGACTAGCTGGGAATGGGACTAGCTGGGAAATGGGACTAGCTGGGAAACGGGACTAGCTGGGAATGGGACTGGCTGGGAATGGGACTAGCTGGGAATGGGACTAGCTGGGAAACGGGACTAGCTGGGAAACGGGACTAGCTGGGAAACGGGACTAGCTGGGAATGGGACTGGCTGGGAATGGGACTAGCTGGGAATGGGACTAGCTGGGAAACGGGACTAGCTGGGAATGGGACTAGCTGGGAAACGGGACTAGCTGGGAAACGGTACTAGCTGGGAATGGGACTAGCTGGGAAATGGGACTAGCTGGGAACGGGACTAGCTGGGAACGGGACTAGCTGGGAATGGGACTAGCTGGGAAACGGGACTAGCTGGGAATGGGACTAGCTGGGAATGGGACTGGCTGGGAATGGGACTAGCTGGGAATGGGACTAGCTGGGAAACGGGACTAGCTGGGGATGGGACTGGCTGGGAATGGGACTGACTGGGAATGGGACTGGCTGGGAACGGGACTAGCTGGGAATGGGACTAGCTGGGAAACGGGACTAGCTGGGAATGGGACTAGCTGGGAATGGGACTAGCTGGGAAACGGGACTGGCTGGGAATGGGACTAGCTGGGGAACAGGACTAGCTGGGAATGGGACTAGCTGGGAATGGGACTAGCTGGGAACGGGACTAGCTGGGAACGGGACTAGCTGGGAATGGGACTAGCTGGGAAACGGGACTAGCTGGGAAACGGGACTAGCTGGGAATGGGACTAGCTGGGAATGGGACTAGCTGGGAAACGGGACTAGCTGGGAATGGGACTAGCTGGGAATGGGACTAGCTGGGAATGGGACTAGCTGGGAAACGGGACTAGCTGGGAATGGGACTAGCTGGGAACGGGACTAGCTGGGAAACGGGACTAGCTGGGAATGGGACTAGCTGGGAACGGGACTAGCTGGGAAACGGGACTAGCTGGGAATGGGACTAGCTGGGAACGGGACTAGCTGGGAAACGGGACTAGCTGGGAATAGGACTAGCTGGGAATAGGACTAGCTGGGAATGGGACTAGCTGGGAATGGGACTAGCTGGGGATGGGACTAGCTGGGAATGGGACTGGCTGGGAATGGGACTAGCTGGGAATGGGACTAGTTGGGAATGGGACTAGCTGGGAAACGGGACTAGCTGGGAAACGGGACTAGCTGGGAAACGGGACTAGCTGGGAAACGGGACTTGCTGGGAATGGGACTAGCTGGGAATGGGACTAGATGGGAAACGGGACTAGCTGGGAAACGGGACTAACTGGGGAATGGGACTAGCTGGGAATGGGACTAGCTGGGAAACGGGACTAGCTGGGAATGGGACTAGCTGGGAATGGGACTAGCTGGGAATGGGACTGGCTGGGAAACGGGACTAGCTGGGAAACGGGACTAGCTGGGAAATGGGACTAGCTGGGAATGGGACTAGCTGGGAATGGGACTAGCTGGGAATGGGACTAGCTGGGAAACGGGACTAGCCGGAAACGGGACTTGCTGGGAATGGGACTAGCTGGGAAACGGGACTAGCTGGGAATGGGACTAGCTGGGAAACGGGACTGGCTGGGAAACGGGACTAGCTGGGAATGGGACTGGCTGGGAATGGGACTAGCTGGGAATGGGACTAGCTGGGAAACGGGACTAGCTGGGAATGGGGCTAGCTGGGAAACGGGGCTAGCTGGGAATGGGACTAGCTGGGAATGGGACTAGCTGGGAAACGGGACTAGCTGGGAAACGGGACTAGCTGGGAATGGGACTAGCTGGGAATGGGACTAGCTGGGAATGGGACTAGCTGGGAAACGGGACTAGCTGGGAAACGGGGCTAGCTGGGAATGGGACTAGCTGGGTTGCTGTCTTGGGGGCTGGTGCAAACCCAAAGGGCCAAATGGCCTTCTTTTGTGCTGTAATTTCTATTCTATTCAAATTATCTACAAATAGGAGATTGTGGTAACCGATGTAGAACATAGAACATAGAACACTACAGCGCAGTACGGGCCCTTTGGCCCTCGATGTTGCGCCGACCTGTGAAACCATCTGAAGCCTATCTGACCTACACTATTCCATTTTCATCCATATGTCTATCCACTGACCACTTAAATGCCCTTAAAGTTGGCGAGTCTACTACTGTTGCAGGCAGGGCGTTCCACACCCCTACTACTCTCTGAGTAAAGAAACTGCCTCTGATATCTGTCCTATATCTATCACCCCTCAATTTAAAGCTATGTCCCCTCGTGTTGGTCATCACCATCCGAGGAAAAAGACTCTCACTGTCCACCCTATCTAACCCTCTGACTATCTTTTATGTCTCTATTAAGTCACCTCTCAGCCTTCTCCTCTCTAACGAAAACAACCTCAATTCCCTGAGCCTTTCCTCGTAAGACCTTCCCTCCATACCAGGCAACATCCGACTAAATCTC
Organism: Scyliorhinus canicula; assembly: GCF_902713615.1. Lineage (NCBI taxonomy): Eukaryota > Metazoa > Chordata > Chondrichthyes > Carcharhiniformes > Scyliorhinidae > Scyliorhinus > Scyliorhinus canicula. Next base: position 1,416,620 of record NC_052170.1, read on the forward strand.
CTCTGAACCCTTTCCAAAGCTTCCACATCCTTCCTATAATGTGGTGACCAGAACTGCACGCAGTACTCCAGGTGCGGCCGCACCAGAGTTATGTACAGCTGCAGCATGACCTTGTGGTTCCGAAACTCAATCCCCCTGCTTATAAAGGCTAGCACACCATATGCCTTCTTAACAGCCCTATTAACCTGGGTGGCAACTTTCAGGGATTTATGTACCTGGATGCCGAGATCTCTCTGTTCATCTACACTACCAAGAATCTTGCCATTAGCCCAGTACTCTGCATTCCTGTTACGCCTTCCAAAGTGAACCACCTCACACTTTTCCGCATTAAACTCCATCTGCCACCTCTCAGCCCAGCTCTGCAGCTTATCTATGTCCCTCTGTATCCTATAACATCCTTCATCACTATCCACAACTCCACCGACCTTCGTGTCATCTGCAAATTTACTAACCCATCCTTCTACACCCTCTTCCAGGTCATTTATAAAAATGACAAATAGCAGTGGCCCCAAACAGATCCTTGCGGTACACCACTAGTAACTGAACTCCAGGATGAACATTTGCCATCAACCACCACCCTCTAGAACATAGAACAGTACAGCACAGAACAGGCCCTTCGGCCCTCAATGTTGTGCCGAGCCATGATCACCCTACTCAAACCCACACATCCACCCTATACCTGTAACCCAACAACCCCCCCTTAACCTTACTTTTATTAGGACACTACGGGCAATTTGGCATGGCCAATCCACCTAACCCGCACATCTTTGGACTGTGGGAGGAAACCGGAGCACCCGGAGGAAACCCACGCAGACACGGGGAGGACGTGCAGACTCCGCACAGACAGTGACCCAGCCGGGAATCAAACCTGGGACCCTGGAGCTGTGAAGCATTTATGCTAACCACCATGCTACCCTGCTGCCCTCTTTCAGCTCTCTGTCTTCTTTCAGCTAGCCAATTACTGATCCAAACCGCTAAATCACCTTCAATTCCATACTTCCTTATTTTCTGCAATAAAAAATGTAATGTGCAACTCTGACTACACCTGTTTCTTGCTATTTATTCCAGGCAGTCTTCACCGATCTGGAGACTCTGGCTGCATTGTTTGCTGCTGCCATTCACGATGTGGATCACCCAGGAGTTTCCAATCAGTTCCTTATCAACACCAGTGAGTATCAAACCCACCTCAGTCACCCATATTCTTAACCATTCTCCAGATGTGGCCATTTCTAGCACGACTGCCGTTTATTACCCATCCTCCTTGATAAATCACTCATGGTTTGATTCACCTGCTCTGCAGCTTCAGACAACAAGAATGGAAAGGTTCACACAGCTTTATTCAGGGTGAGGATCACTCACTGTGTAACTGTACAGAGTCACTGTTTATTCAGCAGGGTGAGGATCACTCACTGTGTAACTGTACAGAGTCACTGTTTATTCAGGGTGAGGATCACTCACTGTGTAACTATATAGAGTCACTGTTTATTCAGCAGGGTGAGGATCACTCACTGTGTAACTGTACAGAATCACTGTTTATTCAGCAGGGTGAGGATCACTCACTGTGTAACTGGACAGAGTCACTGTTTATTCAGCAGGGTGAGGATCACTCACTGTGTAACTGTACAGAGTCACTGTTTATTCAGGGTGAGGATCACTCACTGTGTAACTGTACAGAGTCACTGTTTATTCAGCAGGGCGAGGATCACTCACTGTGTAACTGTACAGAGTCACTGTTTATTCAGCAAGGTGAGGATCACTCCCTGTATAACTGTACAGAGTCACTGTTTATTCAGCAGGGTGAGGATCACTCACTGTGTAACTGTACAGAGTCACTGTTTATTCAGCAGGGTGAGGATCACTCACTGTGTAACTGTACAGAGTCACTGTTTATTCAGGGTGAGGATCACTCACTGTAACTGTACAGAGTCACTGTTTATTCAGCAGGGTGAGGATCACTCACTGTGTAACTGGACAGAGTCGCTGTTTATTCAGCAGGGTGAGGATCACTCACTGTGTAACTGTACAGAGTCACTGTTTATTCAGGGTGAGGATCACTCACTGTGTAACTGTACAGAGTCACTGTTTATTCAGCAGGGCGAGGATCACTCACTGTGTAACTGTACAGAGTCACTGTTTATTCAGCAAGGTGAGGATCACTCCCTGTATAACTGTACAGAGTCACTGTTTATTCAGCAGGGTGAGGATCACTCACTGTGTAACTGTACAGAGTCACTGTTTATTCAGCAGGGTGAGGATCACTCACTGTGTAACTGTACAGAGTCACTGTTTATTCAGCAGGGTGAGGATCACTCACTGTGTAACTGTACAGAGTCACTGTTTATTCAGGGTGAGGATCACTCACTGTGTAACTGTACAGAGTCACTGTTTATTCAGCAGGGCGAGGATCACTCACTGTGTAACTGTACAGAGTCACTGTTTATTCAGCAAGGTGAGGATCACTCCCTGTATAACTGTACAGAGTCACTGTTTATTCAGCAGGGTGTGGATCACTCACTGTGTAACTGTACAGAGTCACTGTTTATTCAGGGTGAGGATCACTCACTGTGTAACTGTACAGAGTCACTGTTTATTCATGGTGAGGATCACTCACTGTAACTGTACAGAGTCACTGTTTATTCAGCAGGGTGAGGATCACTCACTGTGTAACTGTACAGAGTCACTGTTTATTCAGCAGGGTGAGGATCACTCACTGTGTAACTGTACAGAGTCACTGTTTATTCAGGGTGAGGATCACTCACTGTGTAACTGTACAGAGTCACTGTTTATTCAGCAGGGTGAGGATCACTCACTGTGTAACTGTACAGAGTCACTGTTTATTCAGGGTGAGGATCACTCACTGTGTAACTGTACTGAGTCACTGTTTATTCAGGGTGAGGATCACTCACTGTGTAACTGTACAGAGTCACTGTTTATTCAGGGTGAGGATCACTCACTGTGTAACTGTACAGAGTCACTGTTTATTCAGGATGAGGATCACTCACTGTGTAACTGTACAGAGTCACTGTTTATTCAGGGTGAGAATCACTCACTGTGTAACTGTACAGAGTCACTGTTTATTCAGCAGGGTGAGGATCACTCACTGTGTAACTGTACAGAGTCACTGTTTATTCAGGATGAGGATCACTCACTGTGTAACTGTACTGAGTCACTGTTTATTCAGGGTGAGGATCACTCACTGTGTAACTGTACAGAGTCACTGTTTATTCAGCAGGGTGAGGATCACTCACTGTGTAACTGTACAGAGTCACTGTTTATTCAGCAGGGTGAGGATCACTCACTGTGTAACTGGACAGAGTCACTGTTTATTCAGCAGGGTGAGGATCACTCACTGTGTAACTGGACAGAGTCACTGTTTATTCAGCAGGGTGAGGATCACTCACTGTGTAACTGTACAGAGTCACTGTTTATTCAGGGTGAGGATCACTCACTGCGTAACTGTACAGAGTCACTGTTTATTCAGAGTGAGGATCACTCACTGTGTAACTGTACAGAGTCACTGTTTATTCAGCAGGGTGAGGATCACTCACTGTGTAACTGTACAGAGTCACTGTTTATTCAGCAGGGTGAGGATCACTCACTGTGTAACTGTTCAGAGTCACTGTTTATTTGGCAGGGTGAGGATCACTCACTGTGTAACTGTACAGAGTCACTGTTTATTCAGGGTGAGGATCACTCACTGTGTAACTATACAGAGTCACTGTTTATTCAGCAGGGTGAGGATCACTCACTGTGTAACTGTACAGAGTCACTGTTTATTCAGGGTGAGGATCACTCACTGTGTAACTGTACAGAGTCACTGTTTATTCAGGGTGACGATCGCTCACTGTGTAACTGTACAGAGTCACTGTTTATTCAGCAGGGTGAGAATCACTCACTGTGTAACTATACAGAGTCACTGTTTATTCAGCAGGATGAGGATCACTCACTGTGTAACTGGACAGAGTCACTGTTTATTCAGCAGGGTGAGGATCACTCACTGTGTAACTGTGCAGAGTCACTGTTTATTCAGGGTGAGGATCACTCACTGTGTAACTGTACAGAGTCACTGTTTATTCAGCAGGGTGAGGATCACTCACTGTGTAACTGTACAGAGTCACTGTTTATTCAGGGTGAGGATCACTCACTGCGTAACTGTACAGAGTCACTGTTTATTCAGAGTGAGGGTCACTCACTGTGTAACTGTACAGAGTCACTGTTTATTCAGGGTGAGGATCACTCACTGTGTAACTGTACAGAGTCACTGTTTATTCAGCAGGGTGAGGATCACTCACTGTGTAACTGTACAGAGTCACTGTTTACTCAGGGTGAGGATCACTCACTGTGTAACTGTACAGAGTCACTGTTTATTCAGGGTGAGGATCACTCACTGTGTAATTGGATAGAGTCACTGTTTATTCAGCAGGGTGAGGATCACTCACTGTGTAACTGTTCAGAGTCACTGTTTAGAGTCACTGTTTATTCAGCAGGGTGAGGATCACTCACTGTGTAACTCTACAGAGTCACTGTTTATTCAGCAGAGTGAGGATCACTCACTGTGTAACTGTACAGAGTCACTGTTTATTCAGCAGGGTGAGGATCACTCACTGTGTAACTGTACAGAATCACTGTTTATTCAGGGTGAGGATCACTCACTGTGTAACTGTACAGAGTCACTGTTTATTCAGGATGAGGATCACTCACTGTATAACTGTACAGAGTCACTGTTTATTCAGGATGAGGATCACTCACTGTATAACTGTACAGAGTCACTGTTTATTCAGGGTGAGGATCACTCACTGTGTAACTGGACAGAGTCACTGTTTATTCAGCAGGGTGAGGATCACTCACTGTGTAACTGTACAGAGTCACTGTTTATTCAGGGTGAGGATCACTCACTGTGTAACTATACAGAGTCACTGTTTATTCAGCAGGGTGAGGATCACTCACTGTGTAACTGGACAGAGTCACTGTTTATTCAGCAGGGTGAGGATCACTCACTGTGTAACTGTACAGAGTCACTGTTTATTCAGGGTGAGGATCACTCACTGTGTAACTGTACAGAGTCACTGTTTATTCAGGGTGACGATCGCTCACTGTGTAACTGTACAGAGTCACTGTTTATTCAGCAGGGTGAGGATCACTCACTGTGTAACTGTACAGAGTAACTGTTTATTCAGCAGGGTGAGGATTACTCACTGTGTAACTGTGCAGAGTCACTGTTCATTCAGCAGGGTGAGGATCACTCACTGTGTAACTGTACAGAGTCACTGTTTATTCAGGGTGAGGATCACTCACTGTGTAACTGTACAGAGTGACTGTTTATTCAGGGTGAGGGTCACTCACTTTGTAACTGTACAGAGTCACTGTTTATTCAGGGTGAGGATCACCCACTGTGTAACTATACACCACCCACCAGGTACGCGGCGCATACTCGTGCGACTCGACCAATGTAGTCTACCTCATACGCTGCAGGAAAGGATGTCCCGAAGCGTGGTACATTGGCGAGACCATGCAGACACTGCGACAACGAATAAACGGGCATCGTGCGACTATCAACAGGCAGGACTGTTCCCTTCCAGTTGGGGAACACTTCAGCAGTCAAGGACATTCAGCCTCTGATCTCCGGGTCAGCATTCTACAAGGAGGCCTTCAGGAGACGCGACAACGCAAAATTGCTGAGCAAAAACTTATAGCTAAGTTCCGCACGCATGAATGCGGACTCAACCGGGATCTGGGATTCATGTCGCATTACATTCGGCCCCAATCAACAAGCCTGGACTTGCAGAGGCCTACCGACTGAACTGGCTTGGGACAATTCACACCTCTTTAACCTGGAGTTACCTCTCTCTCTGCATCTTTGATGATTTGATTGCCTGCAGGTGCTCGCATTCCGGGGCATCTCTGACTGTGTCTATATAAACATTTCTGGAACAAGCCTTTCCATTCACCTGAAGAAGGAGCCGTGCTCCGAAAGCTCGTGTTTGAAACAAACCTGTTGGACTTTAACCTGGTGTTGTAAGACTTCTTACTGTAACTATACAGAGTCACTGTTTATTCAGTAGGGTGAGGATCACTCACTGTGTAACTGTACAGAGTCACTGTTTATTCAGGGTGAGGATCACTCACTGTGTAACTGTACAGAGTCACTGTTTATTCAGGGTGACGATCGCTCACTGTGTAACTGTACAGAGTCACTGTTTATTCAGCAGGGTGAGGATCACTCACTGTGTAACTATACAGAGTCACTGTTTATTCAGCAGGGTGAGGATCACTCACTGTGTAACTGCAGAGTCACTGTTCATTCAGCAGGGTGAGGATCACTCACTGTGTAACTGTACAGAGTCACTGTTTATTCAGGGTGAGGATCACTCACTGTGTAACTGTACAGAGTGACTGTTTATTCAGGGTGAGGATCACTCACTGTGTAACTGTACAGAGTCACTGTTTATTCAGCAGGGTGAGGATCACTCACTGTGTAACTGGACAGAGTCACTGTTTATTCAGCAGGGTGAGGATCACTCACTGTGTAACTGTACAGAGTCACTGTTTATTCAGAGTGAGGATCACTCACTGTGTAACTGTACAGAGTCACTGTTTATTCAGCAGGGTGAGGATCACTCACTGTTTTACTGGACAGAGTCACTGTTTATTCAGCAGGGTGAGGATCACTCACTGTGTAACTGTACAGAGTCACTGTTTATTCAGCAGGGTGAGGATCACTCACTGTGTAACTGTACAGAGTCACTGTTTATTCGGCAGGGTGAGGATCACTCACTGTGTAACTGTACAGAGTCACTGTTTATTCAGGGTGAGGATCACTCACTGTGTAACTGTACAGAGTCACTGTTTATTCAGGGTGAGGCTCACTCACTGTGTAACTGTACGGAGTCACTGTTTATTCAGCAGGGTGAGGATCACTCACTGTGTAACTGCAGAGTCACTGTTTATTCAGGGTGAGGATCACTCACTGTGTAACTGTACAGAGTCACTGTTTATTCAGCAGGGTGAGGATCACTCACTGTGTAACTGTACAGAGTCACTGTTTATTCAGAGTGAGGATCACTCACTGTGTAACTGTACAGAGTCACTGTTTATTCAGCAGGGTGAGGATCACTCACTGTGTAACTGTACAGAGTCACTGTTTATTCAGGGTGACGATCGCTCACTGTGTAACTGTACAGAGTCACTGTTTATTCAGCAGGGTGAGGATCACTCACTGTGTAACTGTACAGAGTCACTGTTTATTCAGCAGGGTGAGGATCACTCACTGTGTAACTGTACAGAGTCACTGTTTATTCAGGGTGAGGATCACTCACTGTAACTGTACAGAGTCACTGTTTATTCAGGGTGAGGATCACTCACTGTGTAACTGTACTGAGTCACTGTTTATTCAGCAGGGTGAGGATCACTCACTGTGTAACTGTACAGAGTGACTGTTTATTCAGGGTGAGGATCACTCACTGTGTAACTGTGCAGAGTCACTGTTTATTCAGCAGGGTGAGGGTCACTCACTGTGTAACTGTACAGAGTCACTGTTTATTCAGCAGGGTGAGGATCACTCGCTGTGTAACTGTACAGAGTCACTGTTTATTCAGCAGGGTGAGGATCACTCACTGTGTAACTGTACAGAGTCACTGTTTATTCAGCAGGGTGATGATCACTCACTGTGTAACTGTACAGAGTAAGAAGTCTTACAACACCAGGTTAAAGTCCAACAGGTTTGTTTCAAACACGAGCTTTCGGAGCACGGCTCCTTCTTCAGGTGAAGAAGGAGCCGTGCTCCGAAAGCTCGTGTTTGAATCAAACCTGTTGGACTTTAACCTGGTGTTGTAAGACTTCTTACTGTGCTCACCCCAGTCCAACGCCGGCATCTCCACATCATAACTGTACAGAGTCACTGTTAATTCAGCAGGGTGAGGATCACTCATTGTGTAACTGTACAGAGACACTGTTTATTCAGGGTGAGGATCACTCACTGTGTAACTGTACAGAGACACTGTTTATTCAGCAGGGTGAGGATCACTCACTGTGTAACTGTACAGAGTCACTGTTTATTCAGCAGGGTGAGGATCGCTCACTGTGTAACTGTACAGAGTCACTGTTTATTCAGGGTGAGGATCACTCACTGTGTAACTGTACAGAGACACTGTTTATTCAGGGTACGGGATGGTCACTAGCATTTTGTGTTTGGTGTGAGATGGTATGCTTTAGCTCTCCCAAGTTGTGTAAGAGGAATGATGGTTGATGCCCAATACTGACACTCATGCCCCTGTCTCTCAGACTCGGAGCTGGCTCTCATGTATAACGATGAGTCGGTACTGGAGAATCATCACCTTGCCGTGGGCTTCAAACTGCTCCAGGAGGAAAACTGTGACATCTTCCAGAATCTCCCCAAACGGCAGAGGCAGAGCCTGCGCAAAATGGTTATCGACATGGTGAGTAAACTCGGCCCTCTGTTCTCCCATTTTGGTCCAGTGCACAGCACCGTCAGAGTCCCATCACAGAGCCTTCAGCCCATAGCGCAGGTCAGTGCTGTGAATTGAAGGAGTGACGAAGTGTGGGCACGGCTGTCTTTATGATCAGATATTAAATATCACTAAAACATTATCTGGTGTATGATGTCTATAAGGTCCCACTTTGCACTAACTTTCTGCTACATTTCATATATTACAAAGTGACTACACGTGAAAAAGTCCTCAATTGGCTGAGGCTGACTGTGGAATGAGAGTTGCTTTTTCCGTCCACAGGTTCTGGCGACAGACATGTCAAAACATATGAGCCTGTTGGCAGACCTGAAAACTATGGTGGAGACAAAGAAAGTGACCAGCTCGGGTGTTCTTCTGCTTGACAACTACACTGACAGGATCCAGGTATGGAATGTGTCTGTGTCTGGGAGGTATAGACAGTGTCCTGTGTCTGGGGTACAGACAGTGTCCTGTGTTTGGGGTACAGACAGTGTCCTGTGTTTGGGGTACAGACAGTGTCCTGTGTCTGGGAGGTATAGACAGTGTCCTGTGTCTGGGGTACAGACGGTGTCCTGTGTCTGGGGTACAGACGGTGTCCTGTGTCTGGGGTACAGACGGTGTCCTGTGTCTGGGGTACAGACGGTGTCCTGTGTCTGGGGTACAGACAGCGTCCTGTGTCTGGGGTACAGTGTCCTGTGTCTGGGGTACAGTGTCCTGTGTCTGGGAGGTACAGACAGTGTCCTGTGTCTGGGGTACAGACAGTGTCCTGTGTCTGGGGTACAGACGGTGTCCTGTGTCTGGGGTACAGACGGTGTCCTGTGTCTGGGGTACAGACAGTGTCCTGTGTCTGGGGTACAGACAGTGTCCTGTGTCTGGGGTACAGACAGTGTCCTGTGTCTGGGGTACAGACAGTGTCCTGTGTCTGGGGTACAGACGGTGTCCTGTGTCTGGGGTACAGACAGTGTCCTGTGTCTGGGGTACAATGTCCTGTGTCTGGGGTACAGACAGTGTCCTGTGTCTGGGGTACAGACAGTGTCCTGTGTCTGGGGTACAGACAGTGTCCTGTGTCTGAGGTACAGACAGTGTCCTGTGTCTGGGGTACAGACAGTGTCCTGTGTCTGGGGTACAGTGTCCTGTGTCTGGGGTACAGACAGTGTCCTGTGTCTGGGGTACAGTGTCCTGTGTCTGGGGTACAGTGTCCTGTGTCTGGGGTACAGTGTCCTGTGTCTGGGGTACAGACAGTGTCCTGTGTCTGGGGTACAGACAGTGTCCTGTGTCTGGGGTACAGACAGTGTCCTGTGTCTGGGGTACAGTGTCCTGTGTCTGGGGTACAGTGTCCTGTGTCTGGGGTACAGACAGTGTCCTGTGTCTGGGGTACAGACAGTGTCCTGTGTCTGGGGTACAGACAGTGTCCTGTGTCTGGGGTACAGACAGTGTCCTGTGTCTGGGGTACAGACAGTGTCCTGTGTCTGGGGTACAGTGTCCTGTGTCTGGGGTACAGACAGTGTCCTGTGTCTGGGGTATAGACAGTGTCCTGTGTCTGGGGTACAGTGTCCTGTGTCTGGGGTACAGACAGTGTCCTGTGTCTGGGATACAGACAGTGTCCTGTGTCTGGGGTACAGACAGTGTCCTGTGTCTGGGGTACAGACAGTGTCCTGTGTCTGGGATACAGACAGTGTCCTGTGTCTGGGAGGTACAGACAGTGTCCTGTGTCTGGGGTACAGACAGTGTCCTGTGTCTGGGATACAGACAGTGTCCTGTGTCTGGGGTACAGACGGTGTCCTGTGTCTGGGGTACAGACAGCGTCCTGTGTCTGGGGTACAGACAGTGTCCTGTGTCTGGGGTACAGACAGCGTCCTGTGTCTGGGGTACAGACAGTGTCCTGTGTCTGGGGTACAGTGTCCTGTGTCTGGGAGGTACAGACAGTGTCCTGTGTCTGGGGTACAGACAGTGTCCTGTGTCTGGGGTACAGACAGTGTCCTGTGTCTGGGGTACAGACGGTGTCCTGTGTCTGGGGTACAGACAGTGTCCTGTGTCTGGGGTACAATGTCCTGTGTCTGGGGTACAGACAGTGTCCTGTGTCTGGGGTACAGACAGTGTCCTGTGTCTGGGGTACAGACAGTGTCCTGTGTCTGAGGTACAGACAGTGTCCTGTGTCTGGGGTACAGACAGTGTCCTGTGTCTGGGGTACAGTGTCCTGTGTCTGGGGTACAGACAGTGTCCTGTGTCTGGGGTACAGACGGTGTCCTGTGTCTGGGGTACAGACAGTGTCCTGTGTCTGGGGTACAGACAGTGTCCTGTGTCTGGGGTACAGTGTCCTGTGTCTGGGGTACAGTGTCCTGTGTCTGGGGTACAGACAGTGTCCTGTGTCTGGGGTACAGACGGTGTCCTGTGTCTGGGGTACAGACAGTGTCCTGTGTCTGGGGTACAGACAGTGTCCTGTGTCTGGGGTACAGACGGTGTCCTGTGTCTGGGGTACAGACAGTGTCCTGTGTCTGGGGTACAGTGTCCTGTGTCTGGGGTACAGACAGTGTCCTGTGTCTGGGGTACAGACAGTGTCCTGTGTCTGGGGTACAGACAGTGTCCTGTGTCTGGGGTACAGTGTCCTGTGTCTGGGGTACAGTGTCCTGTGTCTGGGGTACAGACAGTGTCCTGTGTCTGGGGTATAGACAGTGTCCTGTGTCTGGGGTACAGTGTCCTGTGTCTGGGGTACAGACAGTGTCCTGTGTCTGGGATACAGACAGTGTCCTGTGTCTGGGGTACAGACAGTGTCCTGTGTCTGGGGTACAGACAGTGTCCTGTGTCTGGGATACAGACAGTGTCCTGTGTCTGGGAGGTACAGACAGTGTCCTGTGTCTGGGGTACAGACGGTGTCCTGTGTCTGGGGTACAGACAGTGTCCTGTGTCTGGGGTACAGACAGCGTCCTGTGTCTGGGGTACAGACAGTGTCCTGTGTCTGGGGTACAGACGGTGTCCTGTGTCTGGGGTACAGACAGTGTCCTGTGTCTGGGGTACAGACAGTGTCCTGTGTCTGGGTTACAGACAGTGTCCTGTGTCTGGGGTACAGACTGTGTCCTGTGTCTGGGGTATAGACAGTGTCCTGTGTCTGGGTTACAGTGTCCTGTGTCTGGGGTACAGACAGTGTCCTGTGTCTGGGTTACAGACAGTGTCCTGTGTCTGGGGTACAGACAGTGTCCTGTGTCTGGGGTACAGTGTCCTGTGTCTGGGGTACAGACAGTGTCCTGTGTCTGGGGTACAGACAGTGTCCTGTGTCTGGGGTACAGACAGTGTCCTGTGTCTGGGGTACAGACAGTGTCCTGTGTCTGGGGTACAGACAGTGTCCTGTGTCTGGGTTACAGACAGTGTCCTGTGTCTGGGGTACAGACAGTGTCCTGTGTCTGGGGTACAGACAGTGTCCTGTGTCTGGGGTACAGACAGTGTCCTGTGTCTGGGGTACAGTGTCCTGTGTCTGGGGTACAGTGTCCTGTGTCTGGGGTACAGACAGTGTCCTGTGTCTGGGGTATAGACAGTGTCCTGTGTCTGGGGTACAGTGTCCTGTGTCTGGGGTACAGTGTCCTGTGTCTGGGGTACAGACAGTGTCCTGTGTCTGGGGTACAGACAGTGTCCTGTGTCTGGGATACAGACAGTGTCCTGTGTCTGGGAGGTACAGACAGTGTCCTGTGTCTGGGGTACAGACAGTGTCCTGTGTCTGGGGTACAGACAGTGTCCTGTGTCTGGGGTACAGACAGTGTCCTGTGTCTGGGGTACAGACAGTGTCCTGTGTCTGGGGTACAGTGTCCTGTGTCTGGGGTACAGACAGTGTCCTGTGTCTGGGATACAGACTGTGTCCTGTGTCTGGGGTACAGACAGTGTCCTGTGTCTGGGGTACAGTGTCCTGTGTCTGAGGGACAGACAGTGTCCTGTGTCTGGGGTACAGTGTCCTGTGTCTGGGGTACAGACAGTGTCCTGTGTCTGGGGCACAGTGTCCTGTGTCTGGGTTACAGTGTCCTGTGTCTGGGGTACAGTGTCCTGTGTCTGGGGTACAGACAGTGTCCTGTGTCTGGGGTATAGACAGTGTCCTGTGTCTGGGGTACAGACAGTGTCCTGTGTCTGGGGTACAGACAGTGTCCTGTGTCTGGGATACAGACTGTGTCCTGTGTCTGGGGTACAGACGGTGTCCTGTGTCTGGGATACAGACAGTGTCCTGTGTCTGGGGGACAGACAGTGTCCTGTGTCTGGGGTACAGACAGTGTCCTGTGTCTGGGGTACAGTGTCCTGTGTCTGGGGTACAGACAGTGTCCTGTGTCTGGGATACAGACTGTGTCCTGTGTCTGGGGTACAGACAGTGTCCTGTGTCTGGGGTACAGTGTCCTGTGTCTGGGGTACAGACAGTGTCCTGTGTCTGGGATACAGACTGTGTCCTGTGTCTGGGGTACAGACTGTGTCCATGTCTGGGGATATTGACTGTGTACATGCCTGGGGGTATTTACTGTGTACATGTCTGGGGGTGTTGACTGCGTACATGTCTGGGGTATTGACTGTGTACATGTCTGGGGGTATTGACTGTGTACATGTCTGGGGGTATTGACTGTGCACATGTCTGGGGTATTGACTGTGTACATGTCTGGGGTATTGACTGTGTACATGTCTGGGATATTGACTGTGTACATGTCTGGGGTATTGACTGTGTACATGCCTGGGGTATTGACTGTGTACATGTCTGGGGGTATTGACTGTGCACATGTCTGGGGTATTGACTGTGTACATGTCTGGGGGTATTGACTGTGTACATGTCTGGGGGTGTTGACTGTGTACATGTCTGGGGGTGTTGACTGTGTACATGTCTGGGGGTGTTGACTGTGTACATGCCTGGGGTATTGACTGTGTACATGCCTGGGGTATTGACTGTGTACATGCCTGGGGTATTGACTGTGTACATGCCTGGGGTATTGACTGTGTACATGTCTGGGGGTATTGACTGTGTACATGCCTGGGGATATTGACTGTGTACATGTCTGGGGTATTGACTGTGTACATGTCGGGGTATTGACTGTGCACATGCCTGGGGATATTGACTGTGTACATGCCTGGGGGTATTGACTGTGTACATGTCTGGGGGTGCTGACTGTGTACATGCCTGGGGTATTGACTGTGTACATGTCTGGGGTATTGACTGTGTACATACCTGGGGTATTGACTGTGTACATGCCTGGGGTATTGACTGTGTACATGTCGGGGTATTGACTGTGTACATGCCTGGGGTATTGACTGTGTACATGCCTGGGGATATTGACTGTGTACATGCCTGGGGTATTGACTGTGTACATGTCTGGGGGTATTGACTGTGTACATGTCTGGGGTATTGACTGTGTACATGCCTGGGGTATTGACTGTGTACATGTCTGGGGGTATTGACTGTGTACATGCCTGGGGTATTGACTGTGTACATGCCTGGGGTATTGACTGTGTATATGCCTGGGGTATTGACTGTGTACATGTTGGGGTATTGACTGTGTACATGCCTGGGGATATTGACTGTGTACATGCCTGGGGTATTGACTGTGTACATGTCTAGGGTATTGACTGTGTACATGCCTGGGGATATTGACTGTGTACATGCCTGGGGTATTGACTGTGTACATGCCTGGGGATATTGACTGTGTACATGCCTGGGATATTGACTGTGTACATGTCTGGGGGTGCTGACTGTGTACATGCCTGGGGGTATTGACTGTGTACATGTCTGGGGTGTTGACTGTGTACATGCCTGGGGTTATTGACTGTGTACATGCCTGGGATATTGACTGTGTACATGCCTGGGATATTGACTGTGTACATGCCTGGGATATTGACTGTGTACATGTCTGGGGGTGCTGACTGTGTACATGCCTGGGGTGTTGACTGTGTACATGCCTGGGGTATTGACTGTGTACATGTCTGGGATATTGACTGTGTACATGTCTGGGGGTGCTGACTGTGTACATGCCTGGGGTATTGACTGTGTACATGTCTGGGATATTGACTGTGTACATGCCTGGGGGTATTGACTGTGTACATGTCTGGGATATTGACTGTGTACATGCCTGGGGTATTGACTGTGTACATGTCTGGGGTATTGACTGTGTACATGCCTGGGGTATTGACTGTGTACATGTCTGGGATATTGACTGTGTACATGCCTGGGGGTATTGACTGTGTACATGTCTGGGATATTGACTGTGTACATGCCTGGGGATATTGACTGTGTACATGCCTGGGGGTATTGACTGTGTACATGCCTGGGGTATTGACTGTGTACATGCCTGGGGTATTGACTGTGTACATGTCTGGGGTATTGACTGTGTACATGCCTGGGGTATTGACTGTGTACATGCCTGGGGTATTGACTGTGTACATGTCTGGGGTATTGACTGTGTACATGCCTGGGGTATTGACTGTGTACATGTCTGGGATATTGACTGTGTACATGCCTGGGGTATTGACTGTGTACATGTCTGGGATATTGACTGTGTACATGCCTGGGGATATTAACCTTGTTTCGTGCAGAACTTTGTGTTTATATTTCACAGCAAATGTCTCAAGGAGCAGGAGTTCTAATTCCCTGATATTCAGAGCTACGATTGGCTGTAATTGGATTGTCTGTGATGGTTACTCAGTGTGGGTGTGTTTGTGTTGCTAGGTGATGAGGAATATGGTGCACTGCGCTGATCTGAGTAACCCCACCAAACCCCTGGAGCTGTACCGGCAGTGGACAGATCGCATCCTGGAGGAGTTTTTCCGACAGGGAGACAAGGAACGGGAACGAGGGATGGAGATCAGTCCGATGTGTGACAAGCACACAGCCTCAGTGGAAAAGACGCAGGTACCTGTGGATTCATGGCTGGGCACAGTGTCTGTCACACATCCCAGTTAACCTGGGTACTCCAGCTTTAGTTACAGCTTCCTGTTTTCCCTCACCCTGCGCGTATGAACACTGGCTGTGATGCCCCTCACAGTTTAATAGCTGGCTGCCACTCAGCGTCAGTCTGATTGCTTAGGTTTCTTCCAGAGAGAGAGGGACGGATGTTTATAGATCTGGATAATTACATGAGGACAGGAGGAATTTAGTGGAAATTTAGTTAATCTCTGAATCCCATTCCGCACATCACTGATCGAGGCTTCATATCTCGAGGAGCGTTAAGTGGAATTAACAACAAGATTCCACAGGGATCTCCTACCCAAATACTCCCTGACTGCAGTAAGGGACGTGTAAGGAGAGTAAGGGGGGGGACGTGTAAGGAGAGTAAGGGGGGACGTGTAAGGAGAGGAAGGGGGGAACGTGTAAGGAGAGTAAGGGAGGGACGTGTAAGGAGAGTAAGGGGGGGACGTGTAAGGAGAGGAAGGGGGCGTGTAAGGAGAGTAAGGGGGGGAACGTGTAAGGAGAGTAAGGGAGGGACGTGTAAGGAGAGGAAGGGGGGGACGTGTAAGGAGAGTAAGGGGGGGACGTGTAAGGAGAGTAAGGGGGGGACGTGTAAGGAGAGTAAGGGGGGGACGTGTAAGGAGAGTAAGGGAGGGACGTGTAAGGAGAGGAAGGGGGGGGGGCGTGTAAGGAGAGTAAGGGGGGGACGTGTAAGGAGAGTAAGGGGGGGGACGTGTAAGGAGAGTAAGGGGGGCGTGTAAGGAGAGGAAGGGGGGACGAGTAAGGAGAGGAAGGGGGGGCGTGTAAGGAGAGGAAGGGGGGGGACGTGTAAGGAGAGGAAGGGGGGGCGTGTAAGGAGAGGAAGGGGGGAACGTGTAAGGAGAGGAAGGGGGGGGACGTGTAAGGAGAGGAAGGGGGGCGTGTAAGGAGAGGAAGGGGGGAACGTGTAAGGAGAGGAAGGGGGGGAACGTGTAAGGAGAGGAAGGGGGGGCGTGTAAGGAGAGGAAGGGGGGAACGTGTAAGGAGAGGAAGGGGGGGGCGTGTAAGGAGAGGAAGGGGGGGTCAGGTAAGGGAGAGGGAATGGAAAGAGGTTTATGTCTCTGATGTTATTCACTGTGCTTTGCAGGTGGGGTTCATTGACTACATTGTGCACCCTCTGTGGGAGACATGGGGCGACCTAGTGCACCCTGATGCCCAGGATATCCTCGACACTCTGGAGGACAACAGATACTGGTATCAGAGTATGATTCCACAGAGCCCCTCCCCACCACTCGATGATCCCAGCCAGGGTGAAGAAGTGTGCATTGACAAGTTTCAATTCGAACTAACGCTGGAGGAGGAAGAGGAATCCGACCGCTCAGACAAGGAGAGAAACAGCACGGGAGAGGAGGAAACAAGCTACCATAGCTCAGAGGAGACCATACTGTGCACAGCCAAGGAACAGGAGGAGAAAGACAGTGAGGAGGGACAGATAGACACCACAGCCAAGGACACATCTTCTGCAGAATCATAAAAAAAACACCCTTGTGTAGAACGGACAAAAGAAATGAAGTTTGTCTTTTTTTGGAGACATGAGCCTCAAGCGTGGATTGGAATCCAATTGGGATTTCCCCGTCAGAGTGCCCTAACACTCAGGAAACTCGGGATAGGAAGTGGGCAGGAGATCAAAGCCATTCTTCGTTTGGTTTGGACCTATAATGGGTAATAGGGTGAGAGGCCGTCACAATGTGTTTCTCACTCACACCCCAGCCCAACGGGACTGAAGGAGAAGATAACAACCTGGGAGAACAACAGACTTTCAACAGGAATTAGGTGAACCCACCTGAGCTTCCTTTCCTCCGCATTGTTTCCATGGCAAGGAATCTGTTTCTCTGAGTGTGACAGGGTCTGGGAACTGTGTGCCTTTTCTAGAATTATCTACAAGCTTTGTCTTTGTAGTTAAGTCAAGCAATGATTTGTTTTATTTTTAATGTTATATTTTATGTACTGTTTGTTATAATTTATTCTGCGTGGTTCTAGAAAGAATCAGATCAATGGGACATAAGCCGGTGGTTTTGAAGTTAAACCGGTTGCAAACACTAAACTTTGCTCTTCAATTTGTGAAGTCTTCCTCCAACCTTCTTTTGCACAATACGGCAATATCTTTGGGACTTTTTTAAAAGTAATTTATGTTGTAGAGATTCTGGGATATGCACAATTAGCTGTGCTGGCTGAGGGGGGGGATCTTTCCTTGATTTAAGGTTTACCATTCCCATGTGCCAGGAGAGCACTGCACTTTCATGTCTATGAGTGGCTTTGAGTGGAACAAGGTAGAGTTTGGTCCCAGGTTGCAGCTGGCACCACCTCAGGACAGCCTCCTCCCCGGTTTACTAACCTCCCCTTTGGAGGCACTGAATCGTACTGAGGTCAACTTCGCAGCATCTGCAGTATCGCCACCATTCTTCTGAATTCGGAGTGGAAGTTTGACTATGTGAACCGTACAGTCCGTTCAATAGTATCTTCACCTGATACATACACACACATACATGCAAATGCATGCACATATTCAAACACACATACATGCACACGCATGCACGTATTCAAACACACAGACATGCACACGCATGCACGTATTCAAACACACATACATGCACACAACCACACAAATCATGGACAAACACACATACACAGCACATATACACATATACGTACACACACTGATATTGTAGTGTAAAGAAAATCCTGAATTCAGAACGATTTGCCCCAATCAGGAGAAAGTTCTCTTTCTTTCTCCAGTTCCCTCCAAGATGGGTTTAAATTCTGGATGTGAAAATGCTGCTCTCCTGGTTTGCTGTATAAGGTCAGTATAAGTTAGATTTTTTTTGCCTTAAACTCAGTTTGAGCTTGCAAGAGAACTCTGTACAGCCCACTCTCGATCCCAGAGATTAGATTGTGGGGATGGTACCACCGGGATTTCCTCCTGGACACGAGGCAAGCTGCTGGAATCTGTTCTGAAACTGTAAACTGAACTGTTCTCACCACCGAGACTCAGCCCACGGAACTTGATGTAATCGTACTGAGTTCCAGAACTAACTATCTACATAGATACTACTCATCACAAAACATCCACTTCCAATAATACCTCACAGAACCATCATGGCTTTGAGTTTCCCAGTCCCATTCACCTGCTCGCTGCCCTGTGTGTTACCTTTTCAGCTATTCAAAAAGCCTCATCCCCACACATTCCTTTGTTTATTCCTTATAACCAGCGTCTTCTGGTTATAAACCATCCAGCTATGGAGCAGTTTCATTCAGTGATGGGACCTGGGTTCCACTGGGCTGGGCCAGCTTTTGACGTCCATCCCTAATTGCCCTTGAACTGAGTGATTTGTTCGGCCACCTCAGAGTGTGCTTCAGAGTCAACCACATTGTTGTTGATGTGGTGGCCAGACCAGTTAAAGTTGGCGGATTTCCTTCCCCAACCACATTACTGAACCAGTTGGGGTTTTTTTTTAATGGCAGTCAATCACTGAAAATGTCCTGGTCACCATTACTGAGAATCCTTTTAAATTCCAGCTTTTATGAATTGAATTTAAATCTCACCAGCTGTGTCCCCCCCAGAGCATTACACTGGGCCTCTGTCCATTGGCATGGCCCCCACACCACCTCACCTTATTCCTCATCTCCGCCAACAAAAACCTCACGTTGCCATGGTAGAGTCAGGTTGGTAGATTAAAAACCTGCAGCAGCATCCTCTGGGTGTGCACAGAACCTCCCCATCAGCTTTTACAACATGTTACCCGAGAGGTTTTTGCTCCATAAACCACAATCATTCTATTGAATGCTGCAAAGTCAGACTTATCCAGGAAAGGGTTAATCATCCCGAAGCTGCGAGTGATGGGGCAGTTCATGAAAAGCTACTATCTCTCTCGCTCTCTGGCTAAAGAGGCGAGCATGAGAGACAGGCATCTTGTGGCCATTCTGTACAGTCTCCACTAACCAGTCAGGATCCAGCACAGGTCTGTGGTTCTTGTACAGTTTTTTTAGTTTCTATTGTTGATGATTTTATTTTTTTGGTTCCGGTTTCATATTTGTACATAATGTAATGTTTGTAAATGACACAATCTAAAGCTGTTGCAATGTGGAGACCAAGGCTTGGCCCTGGGGAGAAGTGTTAAATGCCGTGTGTTATAATGTGATGTGTTATAATGCCCCCGGACACTATCACCAACACACAGTCTGCACCCTTTCCCAAATGTGGGGGTGGGGCAAAAGAATAAGATCTGAAAGTTGTCGGCAGTAATTGTTCACTCTAAAACACTCCCCCGTCACGGGGTTTACACACTAGACGCTGGATCAGGAAAAACAATCAGAATAAAGCCAAACCCCTCACAACTCCTCATTTCTGCCTCCAGATGTCAAATTATTAACTGAACTATTCAGCCAGACATCTCTCCCTGTAGATAGCCCTGATTTACAGCTTCACCTCATACCCATTCCTGCTCTCATAATAATCCCTCACCTAGTCGCCCTGTCCATCCCCCCTCTCAATCCGCCTCACTCAACCCCCTCACTCAATCTCCCCTCGCTCAATCCCCCCTCAATGCCCCCTCACTCAATCTCCCTCACCTAGTCATCCTGCCCATCCCCCCTCAATCCGCCTCACTCAACCCCCTCACTCAATCTCCCCTCACTAAACCCCCCCTCACTCAATCCCCCCTCTCAATCTGCCTCACTCAACCCCCCTCACTCAATGCCCCCTCACTCAATCCCCCTCACCTAGTCATCCTGCCCATCCCCCCTCAATCCGCCTCACTCAACCCCTCCTCACTCAATCCCCCCTCTCAATCTGCCTCACTCAACCCCCCTCACTCAATCTCCCCTCACTCAACCCCCCTCACTCAATCTCCCCTCACTCAACCCCCCTCACTCAATCCCCCCTCTCAGTCCGCCTCACTCAACCCCCCCTCACCTAGTCACCCTGCCCATCCCCCCTCTCAATCCGCCTCACTCAACCCCCCTCACTCAATCTACCCTCACTCAACCCCCCTCACTCAATCCCCCCTCTCAATCCGCCTCACTCAACCCCCTCACTCAATCTCCCCTCACTCAACCCCCCTCACTCAATCCCCCTCTCAATCCGCCTCACTCAACCCCCCTCACTCAATCTCCCCTCACTCAACCCCCTCACTCAATCTCCCATCACTCAACCCCCCCTCACTCAATCCCCCCTCTCAATCCGCCTCACTCAACCCCCCTCACCTAGTCACCCTGCCCATCCCCCCTCTCAATCCGCCTCACTCAACCCCCCTCACTCAATCCCTCTTCACTCAACCCCCCTCACTCAATCCCTCTTCACTCAACCCCCCTCACTCAATCCCTCTTCACTCAACCCCACTCACTAAATCCCCCTTCACTCAACTCCCCTCACTCAACCCCCCTCACTCAATCCCCCCTCTCAATCCGCCTCACTCAACCACCTCACTCAACCCCCCTCACTCAATCTCCCCTCACTCAATCCCCCCTCTCAATGCCCCCTCACTCAATCCCCCTCACGTAGTCACCCTGCCCATCCCCCCCTCAATCCGCCTCACTCAACCCCCCTCACTCAATCCCCCCTCTCAATGCCCCCTCATTCAATCCCCCTCACCTAGTCACTCTGCCCATCCCCCCTTGCCAATTCTCCCTCATCTATTCCCAACTCACCCAATCAGCCCACCCAGTCACCCCTGTCCATTTCCACTCTCCCATTACCCTCTGCCCATTCCCCCGTCTGGCTACCCATTCCCCCCTCTGCCTGTCCATTCCCCCCTCTGGCTGCCCAGTCCCCCGTCTGGCTGCCCATTCCCCCCTCTGGCTGCCCATTCCCCCCTCTGGCTGCCCATTCCCCCCTCTGCCTGTCCATTCCCCCCCTCTGGCTGCCCATTCCCCCCTCTGGCTGCCCATTCCCCCCTCTGCCTGCCCATTCCCCCTCTGCCTGTCCATTCCCCCCTGTGCCTGCCCATTCCCCCCTCTGGCTGCCCATTCCCCCCTCTGGCTGCCCATTCCCCCCTGTGCCTGCCCATTCCCCCCTCTGGCTGCCCATTCCCCCCTCTGCCTGCCCATTCCCCCCTCTGGCTGCCCATTCCCCCCTCTGCCTGTCCATTCCCCCCTCTGCCTGCCCATTCCCCCCTCTGGCTGCCCATTCCCCCCTCTGCCTGCCCATTCCCCCCTCTGCCTGTCCATTCCCCCCTCTGCCTGCCCATTCCCCCCTCTGGCTGCCCATTCCCCCCTCTGCCTGTCCATTCCCCCCTCTGCCTGCCCATTCCCCCCTGTGCCTGCCCATTCCCCCCTCTGGCTGCCCATTCCCCCCTCTGGCTGCCCATTCCCCCCTGTGCCTGCCCATTCCCCCCTCTGCCTGTCCATTCCCCCCTCTGCCTGCCCATTCCCCCCTCTGGCTGCCCATTCCCCCCTGTGCCTGCCCATTCCCCCCTCTGGCTGCCCATTCCCCCCTCTGCCTGCCCATTCCCCCCTCTGCCTGCCCATTCCCCCCTCTGGCTGTCCATTCCCCCCTCTGGCAGCCCATTCCCCCCTCTGCCTGCCCATTCCCCCCTCTGGCTGCCCATTCCCCCCTCTGCCTGCCCATTCCCCCCTCTGGCTGCCCATTCCCCCCTGTGCCTGCCCATTCCCCCCTCTGCCTGCCCATTCCCCCCTCTGGCTGCCCATTCCCCCCTGTGCCTGCCCATTCCCCCCTCTGCCTGTCCATTCCCCCCTCTGCCTGCCCATTCCCCCCTCTGGCTGCCCATTCCCCCCTGTGCCTGCCCATTCCCCCCTCTGGCTGCCCATTCCCCCCTCTGCCTGCCCATTCCCCCCTCTGCCTGCCCATTCCCCCCTCTGGCTGTCCATTCCCCCCTCTGGCAGCCCATTCCCCCCTCTGCCTGCCCATTCCCCCCTCTGGCTGCCCATTCCCCCCTCTGCCTGCCCATTCCCCCCTCTGGCTGCCCATTCCCCCTGTGCCTGCCCATTCCCCCCTGTGCCTGCCCATTCCCCCCTCTGCCTGCCCATTCCCCCCTCTGGCTGCCCATTCCCCCCTCTGGCTGCCCATTCCCCCCTCTGCCTGCCCATTCCCCCCTCTGGCTGCCCATTCCCCCCTCTGGCTGCACATTTCCCCCTCTGCCTGCCCATTCCCTCCTCCCCCATACCTTTCTCACCAGTTAGCCCCTCTATTACTTCCCCACTCCCCCCCCCCCCCACTCACTCAGTCCATATACCCTTTGCACATTCCCTCCTCTCCCATTCCCTCTTCCCATTCCTTCCTTTCACATCCCCTACTCTAGCATTCCCCCTTGCCTAATCTCCCTCTCCCATTCTCTCCTTTTCCATTCCATCTCTCTCATTCCCTTCCCTCCCATTCCCTCTCTCCCCTCCCCTCCTCCACTGCCAATTCTTCTTATTTCCTCTCTTCCACTCCCTCCTCTCCCATTCCGTTCCTTCCCATTCTCTCTCGCTCATTCTCCTCCCCCATTCTCACTCCCATTCCCTCCTCTCCCATTCCCTCCTCTCCATTCCCTCCTCTCCCTTTCCCTCCTTGCCGGATTCATCTCCATACTCACATACACGCTAAACTTGAATGCTAAAATTGTTGTTTAGCTGAATAATATTTTAAGAATTTGAGAAAATTGGAAACTACAAAAGGAAGTTAGGGTTCTTGTTGTACTTGTGCTGCAGTGCACAATCGGCTGTTCCCGTGTACAATAGTGAGCACAATGCTGAACACAACCAATGTGTCAGAAGTACAGAATCCTGCAGGAGTATCTTGCTCAGCTTGTTGCAGACAGAAAATGTGCGGTGAGGGAATGTGACAACGTTTATTGACCCAAACCTGCTTTGCTGTTACAGTATTGTTCAAATAAGCAAATAACTGACTCCAGGCAACTCCAAGTAACTGCTCTGGGTCTCAGCTCAGGGCAGTGAATCAAGCCCCCAAAACTGTCAGGCCAGAAAATTGTATGGGTGAGGTAAAGGTGGTGGGTCAGTACTTGTCACTGTTGGACAGAGCTGAACTTTTCTCGACCCGACTGTAAATTTTCAGTGTCCCCAGAACAGAGAATTCGGAGATGGTATGGGAAAGGAAATTGAGCACTTTCAACATTCAACTTTCCACATTAATTCAAATGGATCTGATGTAAATTGTTGCATTTAAATATCACAGAAACATGTTTGAAAGAATATTAAAAATCACCTGAAATTACTGATTGTAATATTTGTACATTTGTGTCGTGTGAGCTGTTTTGAAAGTCGTGTCCAGATTTATATCTCAGTCAGCTCCACTCTGGGGTTTGAGGTATTAACTCAGGTCCCTCCCCATCTCTGTCCATCTCACATCAATAAAACACATACAATCCAACCCGAAACCCTGATGTGTACATTGTGAAATGTGTCATTTTGCTGATTTTTAAAATCACCCTTATGTACGACAGAAGGAGTTTCAGCCATTGTGGGAAATGGGATAAACATCGGGATATAAAAAACACAAACAACTCGGGGCATTTACAGCACAGACGGTGACCATTTGCCCAATCTGGTGTCTGCCACGTCTCGATCAGTGGAACAAATCCCATAACCCTGTGTCAGTCCCTAACTGCTGCCACTCCCATATTCCCTCCCTCTTTATCTGTGCCAGATTGAAACTGCCTTTAGGAAAGGAGAATATAAGAACTAGGAGCAGCAGTGGGCAATGCAGCCCCTCGCACTCGCCCCGCCATTCAATACCATCATGGCCGATCTCTCAGCCGCAACTCCACTTTCCTGCCCGTTCTCCATAACCCTTCAACCCATTACTAATTAAAAATCTATCTATCTCCTCCTTAAGTTTATTCAATGTCCCGACATCCACTGCACTATGGGGTCATGAATTCCACAGATTCACCGCCCACTGAGAGAAGTAATTTCTCCTCATCCTGGTTTTAAATCTGCTACCCCTTATCCTAAAATGATGAGTTCTTGTTCTAGATTTCCCCACAAGAGGAACCAGCCTCTCTACGTCTACCTTTGTCAATACCTTTTATCATCTTGTATACCTCAATTAGATCTCCTCATTCGTCTAAACTCAGTAGAGTATCAGCCTAAACCGCTCAATCTCTCTTCATAAGACAACCCCCTCATCTCTGGAATCAATTTAGAGAGCTTTTCTAAACTGCCTCTGATGCAACTACATTTGTCCTCAAATAAGGGGACCAAAACTGTACACAATACTCCAGGTGCCTTGTACAGTTGCAGCAACAACCTTTATACTCTACTCCTTTAGCTGGAAAGGCCAAATTCCATTTGCCTTCCTTATTACCTGCTGTACCTGTACGCTAGATTTATGTAATTCATGTATGAGGACACCCAGATCCCTCTGAAGCACTCTGAAGTTTATTTCCATTTAGATAATAAGTTGCCTTTCCATTTTTCTGACTAAAATGGATAACCTCACACTTATACACGTTAACCTCCATCTGCCAAGTTTTGGCCCACTCACCTAACCTATCTACATCCATTTATAAATGTAATTTATGGGCAGCACGGGATCACAGTGGTTAGCACTGTTGCTTCACAGCGCCAGGGTCCCAGGTTCGATTCCTGGCTTGGGTCACTATCTGTGCAAAGTCTGCACATTCTCCCCGTGTCTGTGTGGGTTTCTTCCGGGTGCTCCGATTTCCTCCCACAAGTCCTGAAAGACGTGTTGTTAGGTGAATTGGACATTCTGAATCTCCCTCTGTGTACCCGAACAGGCGCCAGAATGTGGGGACTAGGGGATTTTCACAGTCACTTCATTGCAGTGTTAATGTAAGCCTACTTGTGACAATTATTATTATTATTTTTCCTCATTGCAATTTACAATTTTAGTGTAATTTGCAAATTTGGCTATCGTACCTTCTATCCCTGTATCCAAGTCATTAATATAGATTGTAAATAGAGGACCGAACCCTGTAGCACCCTACTGGTTACATCTTGCCAACCAGAAAAAGACCCATTTATCTCGACCCTGTGCCTTCTGTCGTTTAGCCAGTCTTAGAACATAGAACATTACAGCGCAGTACAGGCCCTACGGCTCTCAATGAAACCCCTCTAAAGCAGATCTACACTATTCCCTTATCGTCCATATGTCTATCCAATGACCATTTGAATGTGTTTAGTGTCGGCGAGTCTACTACTGTTCCAGGCAGGGCATTCCACGCCCTTACTACTCTCTGAGTACATAAGAACATAAGAACATAAGAGTAAAGAATCTACCTCTGATATCTGTCCTGTATCTACCTCCCCTCAATTTAAAGCTATGTCCCCTCGAGCTAGACATCACCATCCGAGGAAAAAGGCTCTCAATGTCCATCCTATCTAATCCTCTGATCATCTTGTATCTCTCAATTAAGTCCCCTGTTAACCTTCTTCTCTCTAACGAAAACAGCCTCAAGTCCTTCAGCCTTTCCTCGTAAGATCTTCCCTCCATACCAGGCAACATTCTTGTAAATCTCCTCTGTCCCCTTTCCAAAGCTTCCACATCCTTCCTATAATGCGGCGACCAGAACTGCACACAATACTCCAAATGCGGCCACACCAGAGTTTTGTACAACTGCAACATGACCTCATGGCTCCGAAACTCAATTCCTCTACCAATTAAAGCTAACACACCGTACGCCTTCTTAACAACCCTATCACCCTGGGTGGCAACTTTCAGGGATCTATGGACATGGACACCGAGATCTCTCTGCTCGTCCACACTACCAAGAATCTTACCATTAGCCCAGTACTCTGTCTTCCTGTTATTCCTTCCAAAATGAATCACCTCACACTTTTCTGCATTAAACTCCATTTGTCACCTATCAGCCCAGCTCTACAGCTTATCTATGTCCTTCTGTAACTTGTAACATCCTTCTGCACTGTCCACAATTCCACCGACTTTAGTGTCATCTGCAAATTTACTCACCCATCCTCTACGCCCTCCTCCAGGTCATTTATAAAACTGACAAACAGCAGCGGCCCCAAAACAGATCCTTGTGGTACATCACTAGTAACTGGACACCAGTCTGAACATTTCCCATCAACCACCACCCTTTGTCTTCTATCAACTAGCCAATTTCTGATCCAAACTGCTAAATCACCCTGAATCCCATGCCTCTGTATTTTCTGCAATAGCCTACCGTGGGGAACCTTATCAAACGCTTTACTGAAATCCATATACACCACATCAACTGCTATACCCTAATTCACCTGCTTGGTCACCTTCTCAAAGAACTCAAGGGTAGGCACGACCTTCACAAAACCATGTTGACTATCTCTAATCAAATTATTCCTTTCCAGATGATTATACATCCTATCTCTTATAAACCTTTCCAAGACTTTTCCCACAACAGTTGTAAGGCTCACTGGTCTATAGTTACCGGGGTTATCTCTACTCCCCTTCTTGAACAAGGGGACAACATTTGCTATCCTCCAGTCCTCTGGCACTATTCCTGTAGACACAGATAACTTAAAGATCAAAGCCAAAGGCTCAGCAATCTCCTCCCTAGCTTCCCAGAGAATCCTAGGATAAATCCCATCCGGCCCAGGGGACTTAACTATTTTCACACTTTCCAGAATTGCTAACACCTCCTCCTTATGAACCTCAAGCCCTATTAGTCTACTGGCCTGTATCTCAGTATTCTCCTCGACAACTTTGACTTTTTCCTGTGTGAATACAGATGAAAAATACTCATTTAGCACCTCTCCTATCTCCTCGGACTCTACGCACAACTTCCCACTACTGCCCTTGACTGGCCCTACTCTTACCTTAGTCATTCTTTTATTCCTGACATATCTATAGAAAGCTTTAGGGTTTCTCCTGGCTCTTCTTAGCTCTCTCTTTAGGTCCTTCCTAGCTAACTTGTAACTCTCAAGCCCCCTAACTGAACCATCACGTCTCATCTTTACATAAGCCTCCTTCTTCCTCTTGACAAGTGTTTCAACTGCTTTAGTAAACCATGGTTCCCTCACTCGACCACTTCCTCCCTGCCTGACAGGTACATACTTATCAAGGACACGCAGTAGCTGTTCCTTGAACATGCTCCACATTTCCATTGTGCCCATCCCCTGCAGTTTTCCTCTCCAGGCGATGCATCCTAAGTCTTGCCTCATCGCATCATAATTGCCTTTCCCCCAGATATGACTCTTGCCTTGTGGTATATACCTATCCCTTTCCATCACTAAAGTAAACGTAATCGAATTGTGGTCACTATCACCAAATTGCTCACCTACCTCCAAATCTAACACCTGTCCTGGTTCATTACCCAGTACCAAATCCAATACGGCCTCACCTCTTGTTGGCCTATCTACATACTGCATCAGGAAACCCTCCTGCACACATTGGACAAAAACAGACCCATCTAAAGTACTCCAACTATAGCGGTTCCAGTCAATATTTGGAAAGTTAAAGTCCCCCATAACAACTACCCTGTCACTTACGCTCCTATCCAGAATCATCTTTGCAATCCTTTCCTCTACATCTCTGGAACTTTTCGGAGGCCTATAGAAAACCCCTAACAGGGTGACCTCTCCTTCCCTGTTTCTTAACTCAGCCCATACTACCTCAGTATTCAAGTCCTCATCAAATGCCCTCTCAGCCACCGTAATACTGTCCTTGACTAACAATGCCACCCCTCCCCCTCTCTTACCACCTTCCCTGAGCTTACTGAAATATCTAAACCCCGGCACCTGCAACAACCATTCCTCGCCCTGCTCTATCCATGTCTCCGAAATGGCCACAACATCGAAGTCCCAGGTACCAACCCATGCCACAAACTCACCCACCTTATTCCGGATGCTCCTGGCATTGAAGTAGACGCACTTTAAACCACCTTCCTTCCTGCCGGTACACTCCTGCAACTTAGAAACCTTACTCATGACCTCACTACTCTCAACTTCTTGTGTACTGGAGCTACAATTCAGGTTCCCAATCCCCTGCTGAACTAGTTTAAACCCTCCCGAAGAGCATTAGCAAACCTCCCCCCCCCCCCCCCCCCCCCCAGGATATTAGTACCCCTCTGGTCCAGGTGTAGACCATCCCGTTTGTAGAGGTCCCACCTACCCCAGAATGAGCCCCAATTGTCCAGGAATCTGAAACCTTCCCTCCTGCACCATCCCTGCAGCCACATGTTCAACTGCTCTCTCTCCCTATTCCTCATCTCGCTAGCATGGGTAACAACCCAAAGATAATAACTCTGTCCTGGATCTAAGTTTCCACCCTAGCTCCCTGAATTCCTGCCTTACATCCCTCTCCCTTTTCCTACCTATGTCGTTGGTACCTATATGGACTACAACTTGGGGCTGCTCCCCCTCCCCCTTAAGGATCCCGAAAACACGATCCCCACAGAATCTCCTATCTATCCCCCTAACTATGGAGTCTTCAATGACTAATGTTCTTCTCCTCTTCCCCCCTTCCCTTCTGAGCAACAGGGACAGACTCTGTGCCAGAGACCTGTACCCCATGGCTGACCCTTGGTAAGTCACCCCCCAACAGTATCCAAAGCAGTATACCTGTTACTAAGGGGAACGGCCACAGGGGATCCCTGTACTGACTGCTTCCCCCCAGCCCCTCTCACCGTCACCCATCTATCTTTATTCTTTGGCATAACTACCTCCCTGAAGCTTCTATCTATGACCACCTCTGCCTCCCGAATGATCTGAAGTTCATCCAGCTCCAGCTCCAGTTCCCTAAAACAGTTAGAATCCATCTATCCAAACTAATAAATGATCCATAATCCCATGTAATCTCACCTTGTGCATTAACCTTCTGTGCAGCACCTTATTGAACGCCTTCTGGAAGTCCCGATATACTACATCTACAGGATCCCCATTATCTACTTGGCTTGTTACATCTTTGAAGAACTCTGGCAAATTAGTTAAACATGGTTTACCCTTCATAAAACCATACTGACTTTCTGATGGATTGCGTTTTGACTTTCCAAATGTCCTGATATCACTTCCATGATAATGGATTCTAACAACTTCCAAATGACCAATGTTAAATTAACTGGTCTGTAGTTTCCTACTTTCTGTCTTCCCTCCCTCTCTTTTTGAATAAGGGCGTGGCATTAATATTTTTTAGGCCTTCCAGTGGTGGCCATGGAGTGATGAGGGGTCGCAAGGCGGCAGTTTGAGCTCTTTTTAACTAAAAGTGGGGTAATTTTGACAGGAAAGTGAAGTTGACGGTGTGGAGGAGAAATCCCGGGTGTGCTGGTTACCAAGACCCGGCAAAAAAAGGTTAAAGACCTGGCCCCTTACAATCTTTCTTCCAATCTGGAGTATATGGGAGGAATTGAATATCTTGTTAAACAATTGCTTCTGCTCAGCAGCTGTCCTCCGTTTAGTCTTCCTGCCCAGTCCACTAGGACATAATTACCTTTGTTTAATTCCAGAACACTAGTGTGGGACTCCAGTTTCTCGCCCTCAAACTGAATTTTGAATTTTATCAAGCTATAATCACTCTTTCCTAGAAGATCCTTAACTATGAGGTCGTCCCTCCTCATTACACAATACTACATCCAGAGTAGCCCGCTCCCTGGTTGGTTCCACAACATATTGCTCCAAGAAACACTTTCTAATACATTCAATGAACCCTCCCGCGAGGCTACACTTGCCATCTGATTAATCTATATGCCCATTAAAATCACTCATGATTATCATCTTGCCTTTCTTACAAGCATTCGACATTTCCTGGTTTATGCTGTACTCCACTGTGGAACTTCCTTCCTTTGGTATTTCTTATTTGTACCCAGACTGATATTCCACACCTTGATCGCCAGTGCCTACATCATTTCTCATTGCAACACCAGTTTGTTCCTTTACCAGCAAAGCAGCACCACCTCCTTTTCCTTTCTGCCTAGCCTTCGAACCACTGTGTACCTTTGGATATTCAACTCCTAAACCTGGTCTCCTTGTAACCACGTGATGCGCTAACAATTGCACACAAAGACACGACTCGGTACAAGAGAAGCTTTATTACCGTGAGATGTTATTCCCTCCACTGCAGCTGTAGAATGGCAGCTCAGGAGAGCACATGAATATTTATACTGCTCCCTGTGGGCGGGGCTAGCCGGCCGGGGCCACCGGCAAACCTGTAATACAGGTACTGCTGTACATCCCCTAATACAGGCACACACATATATATACAGTGGTGGATCACCACACCACGCCTCCGTCATCACCACCAAATCATACCCTTTTTGTCTCTATTTCATTAATAAAACTCATTAATTTTGTTCCACATGTTTCGTGGTTCAGCCACGAAGCCTTTAAGTTTAGTCTCTTAACAAATTTCCCTCCTCGTGTCTGATTCCTTTGCGCTAAATGACATTCACACCTTCTGTCCCATCCTTTTCTGATAACAATCTATCTCATCACTAACCTGCACTCCCACTTTCTCGATAACTTTGATTTTCTAATTTGCCCCCCACCCCATACCTTTAAAGTATAATAGATTTTAAAGTCCCATTTACACCATGCCTCAGAGGTCATTACATCTTTGTGGGCAATTTTCTGCAAGGTCAAAGGTGAGCGCTGTTGCTTTGCCATCGACAGCCAAGTACAGCGAATGATTTAACAATTCCATCCAGTCATATTAATGAGTAACGATGGAGTATGCGCAGTATCAGCAGGCAACCACTGGGTGGTGGTAGAGCTCCATATTGTCAGTCTGCATTTCGGCACTCCAAATACCAGCCCCAAAACCTTTCCAATCTTCCATTACAAACTCCAACCCCAACTCAAATAATAATCCAACCTCAAACACCACTGTGTACATTGTGAAATGTGCCACTGAAGAATCCATAGAATCCCTACAGTGCAGAAGGAGGCCATTCAGCCCATCGAATCTGCATTGACCTTCTGAGAGAGCCGCCTACCTCGGTCCACACCCCCACCCCATTCCTATCCCCGTAACCCCATCTAACCAGCACATCCTTGGTCACTAAGGGACAATTGATGATCATGGTCAATCCACCTAACGTGCACATCTTTGGACTGAGGGAGGAAACCGGAGGAAACCCACGCAGACACGGGGAGAACTTGCAAACTCCACACAGTCACCCGAAGCCGGAATTGAACCCGGATCCCTGGCGCTGGGAGGCAGCTGTGCTAACCACTGTGTAATTTTGCTGATTTTTAAAATAATTCTCTTATTTAAATTATAAGGGATTTAAGTGACTGGGAAAATGAGAAATAATCTATTTTCAGAAAGCCCAGAACATTGAAAATTTAGCAACCGTTTGTGGGCTGTTCCCATTCTAAATGTGGTCATTGGATTAAAACATGATACAGTTAATAAGACATGAAAAAGATCAAAACTGTTCGTCAAACTTCAGCCTTTTTTCTTCATCTTAAAATGCTGAATCAAAAGCTGGTTGCTATAGGTCAGATGGCTCACTAGGTTAGGTCAGATGGTTCACTAGGTTAGGTCAGATGGCTCACTAGGTTAGGTCAGATGGTTCACTAGGTTAGGTCAGATGGTTCACTAGGTTAGGTCAGATGGCTCACTAGGTTAGGTCAGATGGTTCACTAGGTTAGGTCAGATGGCTCACTAGGTTAGGTCAGATGGCTCACTAGGTTAGGTCAGATGGTTAACTAGGTTAGGTCAGATGGCTCACTAGGTTAGATCAGATGGTTCACTAGGTTAGATCAGATGGTTAACTAGGTTAGGTCAGATGGTTCACTAGGTTAGATCAGATGGTTAACTAGGTTAGGTCAGATGGTTCACTAGGTTAGATCAGATGGTTAACTAGGTTAGGTCAGATGGTTCACTAGGTTAGATCAGATGGTTCACTAGGTTAGATCAGATGGCTCACTAGGTTAGGTCAGATGGTTCACTAGGTTAGGTCAGATGGCTCACTAGGTTAGGTCAGATGGTTCACTAGGTTAGGTCAGATGGTTCACTAGGTTAGGTCAGATGGCTCACTAGGTTAGGTCAGATGGCTCACTAGGTTAGGTCAGATGGCTCACTAGGTTAGGTCAGATGGCTCACTAGGTTAGGTCAGATGGCTCACTAGGTTAGATCAGATGGTTCACTAGGTTAGGTCAGATGGTTCACTAGGTTAGGTCAGATGGTTCACTAAGTTAGATCAGATGGTTCACTAGGTTAGGTCAGATGGTTCACTAGGTTAGGTCAGATGGTTCACTAGGTTAGGTCAGATGGCTCACTAGGTTAGGTCAGATGGTTCACTAGGTTAGGTCAGATGGTTCACTAGGTTAGGTCAGATGGTTCACTAGGTTAGGTCAGATGGTTCACTAGGTTAGGTCAGATGGCTCACTAGGTTAGGTCAGATGGTTCACTAAGGTAGGTAATGGTTCACTATGTAGGTCAGATGGTTCACTAGGTTAGATCAGATGGTTCACTAGGTTAGATCAGATGGTCAGCTGTACCCTGGTCAGCTGTGCCCTGGTCAGCTGTACCCTGGTCAGCTGTGCCCTGGTCAGCTGTGCCCTGGTCAGCTGTGCCCTGGTCAGCTGTGCCCTGGTCAGCTGTGCCCTGGTCAGCTGTGCCCTGGTCAGCTGTGCTCTGGTCAGCTGTGCCCTGGTCAGCTGTGCCCCGGTCAGCTGTGCCCCGGTCAGCTGTGCCCTGGTCAGCTGTGCCCTGGTCAGCTGTGCCCTGGTCAGCTGTGCCCTGGTCAGCTGTACCCTGGTCAGCTGTGCCCTGGTCAGCTGTGCCCTGGTCAGCTGTGCCCTGGTCAGCTGTGCCCTGGTCAGCTGTGCCCTGTGCACCACCGTGAACTGGGTCAAGCTGAGCCTTGTATAGGAGGGGGTGGAGTTGACCCTGTGCAGAACCTCACTCCAGACCCCCCCCCCCAATCAAAAACAAGACCCAGCTCCCTCTCCCACATCCTTTTTACCTCATCGACCGAGCTTGCTCCATCGACACAAGCTGACAATAAATATCCAATATCTTCCCTGACATGGTGCAGACTCGATGGGCCGAATGGCCTCCCGCACTGTAAGTTCTATTATTCTATGACTCCCTCTCCGAGCACAACCGCCGAAAGGACCCTATCCATCAACGAGGGTGAGTGTGCCAGGGTGAAGGAAGGAATCTCCTTACGCAAAACAGTACGCACCTGATAATACATAAACAGATTCGTTCCCGGATCCTGGAATTTACCCAACCACTCCTTAAAATCAGCGAACATCCTTCTCTAAACATGTCACCAAGCCGCTCTAACCCCTCCTCCCCCCATGCCCCAAACGATGAGTCCAAAACCTCTGGAACAAAGTGATTAGGAGTGTAGTACTCAGTAGAGAAGATGTGTGGAGAGATCAGTTCAGTCCATAAGAGGGTCAATCAGGAGTCTGGTAACAGCGGGGAAGAAGCTGTTTTTGAACCTGTTAGTGCGTGTTCTCAGACTTTTAGATCTTCTGCCCGATGGAGGAGGTTGGAAGAGTGAGTAAGCCGGGTGGGAGGGGTCTTTGATTATGCTGCCCGCTTTCCCAAATCAGGGGGAGGTGTAGACAGTCAATGGATGGGAGATGGGTTTGTATGATGGACTGGGCTGTGTTCACGACTCTCTGTAGTTTCTTATGGTCTTGAGCCGAACAGTTGCCGTACCAGGCTGTTGCCATATCAGCTCCTTTATTCTGAGGCTATGCCCCCTAGTTCTAGTTTCACCCGCCAGTGGAAACAACTTCTCTGCTTCTATAATATCCATTCCCTTCATAATTGTATATGTTTCTATAAGATTCCCCCCTCATTCTTCTAAAATATATACCTTTATTTATATACCTGTACCCAGGATTTCAATAATATTACTGGAACAGAGATATATACAAAACACAAACAGAGATATACATAAAAGGACGGTAGAAAAAGGGAAAATCGACCGTGGATATCTAAGGAAATAAGGGAGAGTATCAAATTGAAGGAAAAAGCATACTAAGTGGCAAAGATTGCTGGGAGATTAGAGGACTGGGATATCTTTAGGGGCAACAGAAAGCGACTAAAAAAGCTATAAAGAAGAGTAAGATAGAGTATGAGAGTAAACTTGCTCAGAATATAAAAACAGACAGTAAAAGTCTTTACAAATATATAAAACAAAAAAGAGTGGCTAAGGTAAATATTGGTCCTTTAGAGGATGAGAAGGGAGATTTAATAATAGGAAATGGCTGAGGAACAGAACAGGTGTTTTGGGTCGGTCTTCACAGTGGAAGACACAAATAACATGCCAGCGACTGATAGAAATGAGGCTATGACAGGTGAGGACCTTGAGAGGATTGTTATCACTAAGGAGGGAGTGATGGGCAAGCTAATGGGGCTAAAGGTAGACAAGTCTCCTGGCCCTGATGGAATGCATCCCAGAGTGCTAAAAGAGATGGCTAGGGAAATTGCAGATGCACTAATGATGATTTACCAAAATTCACTAGACTCTGGGGTGGTCCCAGTGGATTGGAAATTAGCAAACGTGACACCACTGTTTAAAAAAGGAGTTAGGCAGAGAGCAGGAAATTATAGGCCAGTGAGCTTAACTTCGGTAGTAGGGAAGATGCTGGAATCTATCATCAAGGAAGAAATTGCGAGGCATCTGGATAGAAATTGTCCCATTGGGCAGATGCAGCATGGGTTCGTAAAGGGCAGGTCATGCCTAACTAATTTAGTGGAATTTTTTGAGGACATTACCAGTGCAGTAGATAACGGGGAGCCAATGGATGTGGTATATCTGGATATCCAGAAAGCCTTTGACAAGGTGCCACACAAAAGGTTGCTGCATAAGATAAAGATGCATGGCATTAAGGGTAAAGTAGTAGCATGGATAGAGGATTGGTTAATTAATAGAAAGCAAAGAGTGGGGATTAATGGGTGTTTCTCTGGTTGGCAATCAGTAGCTAGTGGTGTCCCTCAGGGATCCGTGTTGGGCCCACAATTGTTCACAATTTACATAGATGATTTGGAGTTGGGGACCAAGGGCAATGTGTCCAAGTTTGCAGATGACACTAAGATGAGTGGTAAAGCGAAAAGTGCAGAGGATATTGGAAGTCTGCAGAGGGATTTGGATAGGTTAAGTGAATGGGCTAGGGTCTGGCAGATGGAATACAATGTTGACAAATGTGAGGTTATCCATTTTGGTAGGAATAACAGCAAACGGGATTATTATTTAAACGATAAAATATTAAAGCATGCCGCTGTGCAGAGAGACCTGGGTGTGCTAGTGCATGAGTCACAGAAAGTTGGTTTACAGTTGCAACAGGTGATTAAGAAGGCAAATGGAATGTTGTCCTTCATTGCTAGAGGGATGGAGTTCAAGACTAGGGAGGTTATGCTGCAATTGTATAAGGTGTTAGTGCGGCCACACCTGGCAGTATTGTGTTCAGTTTTGGTCTCCTTACTTGAGAAAGGACGTACTGGTACTGGAGGGTGTGCAGAGGAGATTCACAAGGTTAATCCCAGAGCTGAAGGGGTTGGATTCGAGGAGAGGTTGAGTAGACTGGGACTGTACTCGTTGGAATTTAGAAGGATGAGGGGGGATCTTATAGAAACATTTAAAATTATGAAGGGAATAGATAGGATAGATGCGGGCAGGTTGTTTCCACTGGCGGGTGAAAGCAGAACTAGGGGACATAGCCTCAAAATAAGGGGAAGTAGATTTAGGACTGAGTTTAGGAGGAACTTCTTCACCCAAAGGGTTGTGAATCTATGGAATTCCTTGCCCAGTGAAGCAGTTGAGTCTCCGTTATTAAATGTTTTTAAGATAAAGATAGATAGTTTTTTGAAGAATAAAGGGATTAAGGGTTATGGTGTTCGGGCCGGAAAGTGGAGCTGAGTCCACAAAAGATCAGCCATGATCTCATTGAATGGCGGAGCAGGCTCGAGGGGCCAGATGGCCGATTCCTGCTCCTAGTTCTTATGTTCTTATATAAAAACTTCCTACATTACTCACACAGGCAAAGTGACAATCAGGGAAATGCCTCACGTACCAGAAAGCAAAGTTTTAAAACAGGAATTCTGAAGTTTGAAGAATTGCCTGGAGTATGGCTTTTAGAAACCTTCTTTACAGATTTAAATAGGGACAAGGGGAGTTCTCAAACAGACAAGCAGAGAGTGAGAGCCCCTCACCCAGGTGCAGAGCCACAAGGGCGTTCCACAGGAGCTAAACCTCCACTTGGGGGCAGTGATGTTCCAGGGGATATACATCAGCAGTTTAGGAGAACCCCCCTTCTCGAGACATGGAAGAAGTTAGCTGAAGAATAATGACCAGAGGGTCCCTCAGGTGGATCCCAAACAAATTAAACCAGCTTGGCTTACAGATCGAGGGTGAGAGAATAAACTAATTCAGCTGACCTCTCTCGCTTATTGGTATCAATGAGAACAGATTGTAAACCTTTATGCTTGGAATGTTCCAAATATAAATATCAAACTAAGGGGGTGGGATTCTCTGTTGGCCAACGTCAAAATTGGGAAACGCGATTGGGCTGAGAATCGGTTTTTTTGGGGGTTTTTTTGTTTTGGTTTTTGAGTTTTTTTATTTAGCACAAATTTGTAACAGTTACAGAGAGAAAAATGGCCCTGTGCAAAGAGCCTTAACATAGTGAAAACGCACAGTGGGAAAGAATAAACATGTTAATGAGGCACTTCCCCTGCCAGCTCAGTTTGCCCAAGCCACACGTGTTCAACTAAACTAACGTAGCCCTAACCCTCTTCCCCCCCATCCCCCGGCCTCCCCAACCCCCCCCTCCCCTCAGTGTGCGCGGGGGGAGTGCAGTGTGTGGGGGGAGTGCAGTGTGTGCGCGGGGAGTGCAGTGTGTGTGGGGAGTGCAGTGTGTGTGTGGGGAGTGCAGTGTGTGTGTGGGGAGTGCAGTGTGTGTGGGGAGTGCAGTGTGTGCGGGGAGTGCAGTGTGTGTGGGGAGTGCAGTGTGTGTGGGGAGTGCAGTGTGTGTGGGGAGTGCAGTGTGCGCGGGGGAGTGCAGTGTGTGTGGGGGGAGTGCAGTGTGTGTGGGGAGTGCAGTGTGCGCGGGGGGAGTGCAGTGTGTGCGGGGAGTGCAGTGTGTGTGTGGGCAGTGCAGTGTGTGGGGGGAGTGCAGTGTGTGCGGGGGGAGTGCAGTGTGCGCGGGGGGAGTGCAGTGTGTGTGGGGAGTGCAGTGTGTGCGGGGAGTGCAGTGTGTGGGGGGAGTGCAGTGTGTGTGGGGAGTGCAGTGTGTGCGGGGGGAGTGCAGTGTGTGCGGGGGGAGTGCAGTGTGTGTGGGGGGAGTGCAGTGTGTGGGGGGAGTGCAGTGTGCGCGGGGGGAGTGCAGTGTGTGGGGGGAGTGCAGTGTGCGCGGGGGGAGTGCAGTGTGTATCTGCGGCTGGACCCGGGAATGCTGCTGGACCCGGGAATGCTGCTGGACAGGGCATGCTGCTGGACAGGGAATGCTGCTGGCTGGGAATGCTGCTGGACGGGGAATGCTGCTGGACAGGGAATGCTGCTGGACAGGGAATGCTGCTGGACCCGGGAATGCTGCTGGACAGGGAATGCTGCTGGACGGGGAATGCTGCTGGACAGGGAATGCTGCTGGCTGGGAATGCTGCTGGACCGGGAATGCTGCTGGACAGGGAATGCTGCTGGACCGGGAATGCTGCTGGACAGGGAATGCTGCTGGACCCGGGAATGCTGCTGGACCCGGGAATGCTGCTGGACCGGGAAATGCTGCTGGACCCGGGAATGCTGCTGGACAGGGAATGCTGCTGGACCGGGCATGCTGCCGGACCGGGAATGCTGCTGGACCGGGAATGCTGCTGGACCGGGAATGCTGCGGGACCCGGGAATGCTGCTGGACCGGGAATGCTGCGGGACCCGGGAATGCGGCTGGACAGGGAATGCTGCTGGACCGGGAATGCTGCTGGACCGGGAATGCTGTTGGACCGGGAATGCTGCTGGACAGGGAATGCTGCTGGACAGGGAATGCTGCTGGCTGGGAATGCTGTTGGACAGGGAATGCTGCTGGCTGGGAATGCTGTTGGACCGGGAATGCTGCTGGCTGGGAATGCTGTTGGACCGGGAATGCTGTTGGACCGGGAATGCTGTTGGACAGGGAATGCTGCTGGCTGGGAATGCTGCTGGACAGGGAATGCTGCTGGCTGGGAATGCTGTTGGACCGGGAATGCTGTTGGACCGGGAATGCTGTTGGACAGGGAATGCTGCTGGCTGGGAATGCTGCTGGACAGGGAATGCTGCTGGCTGGGAATGCTGTTGGACCGGGAATGCTGTTGGACCGGGAATGCTGCTGGACAGGGAATGCTGCTGGACAGGGAATGCTGCTGGCTGGGAATGCTGTTGGACAGGGAATGCTGCTGGCTGGGAATGCTGTTGGACCGGGAATGCTGCTGGCTGGGAATGCTGTTGGACCGGGAATGCTGTTGGACCGGGAATGCTGTTGGACAGGGAATGCTGCTGGCTGGGAATGCTGCTGGACAGGGAATGCTGCTGGCTGGGAATGCTGTTGGACCGGGAATGCTGTTGGACCGGGAATGCTGCTGGACCGGGAATGCTGTTGGACCGGGAATGCTGCTGCAGTGTGTGTGGGGAGTGCAGTGTGTGTGTGGGGAGTGCAGTGTGTGGGGGGGAGTGCAGTGTGTGTGTGTGGGGAGTGCAGTGTGTGTGGGGGGAGTGCAGTGTGTGCGGGGGGAGTGCAGTGTGCGTGGGGAGTGCAGTGTGTGGGGGGAGTGCAGTGTGTGTGGGGAGTGCAGTGTGTGTGGGGGGAGTGCAGTGTGTGTGTGTGGGGAGTGCAGTGTGTGTGGGGGGAGTGCAGTGTGTGCGGGGGGAGTGCAGTGTGCGTGGGGAGTGCAGTGTGTGGGGGGAGTGCAGTGTGTGTGGGGAGTGCAGTGTGTGTGGGGGGAGTGCAGTGTGCGCGGGGGGAGTGCAGTGTGCGTGGGGAGTGCAGTGTGTGGGGGGGAGTGCAGTGTGTGTGGGGAGTGCAGTGTGTGTGGGGGGAGTGCAGTGTGTGGGGGGAGTGCAGTGTGTGTGGGGAGTGCAGTGTGTGTGGGGGGAGTGCAGTGTGTGCGGGGGGAGTGCAGTGTGCGTGGGGAGTGCAGTGTGTGGGGGGAGTGCAGTGTGTGTGTGGGGAGTGCAGTGTGTGTTTGGGGAGTGCAGTGTGTGTGGGGAGTGCAGTGTGTGTGGGGGGAGTGCAGTGTGTGGGGGGAGTGCAGTGTGTGCGTGGGGAGTGCAGTGTGCGCGGGGGGAGTGCAGTGTGTGTGGGGGGAGTGCAGTGTGTGTGGGGAGTGCAGTGTGTGTGGGCAGTGCAGTGTGTGGGGGGAGTGCAGTGTGTGGGGGGAGTGCAGTGTGTGGGGGGAGTGCAGTGTGTGCGGGGGGAGTGCAGTGTGTGTGGGGGGAGTGCAGTGTGTGGGGGAGTGCAGTGTGTGTGGGCAGTGCAGTGTGTGTGGGGAGTGCAGTGTGTGTGGGCAGTGCAGTGTGTGGGGGGAGTGCAGTGTGTGCGGGGGGAGTGCAGTGTGCACGGGGGGAGTGAAGTGTGTGGGGGGAGTGCAGTGTGCGCGGGGGGAGTGCAGTGTGTGTGGGGGGAGTGCAGTGTGTGTGTGGGGAGTGCAGTGTGTGCGTGGGGAGTGCAGTGTGTGCGGGGGGAGTGCAGTGTGTGTGGGGAGTGCAGTGTGTGTGGGGAGTGCAGTGTGTGTGGGGAGTGCAGTGTGTGGGGGGAGTGCAGTGTGTGGGGGGAGTGCAGTGTGTGTGGGGAGTGCAGTGTGTGTGGGGAGTGCAGTGTGTGTGGGGAGTGCAGTGTGTGTGGGGAGTGCAGTGTGTGTGGGGAGTGCAGTGTGTGTGGGGAGTGCAGTGTGTGTGGGGAGTGCAGTGTGTGGGGGGAGTGCAGTGTGTGGTGGGAGTGCAGTGTGTGTGGGGAGTGCAGTGTGTGTGGGGAGTGCAGTGTGTGTGGGGAGTGCAGTGTGTGTGGGGAGTGCAGTGTGTGTGGGGGAGTGCAGTGTGTGTGGGGAGTGCAGTGTGTGTGGGGAGTGCAGTGTGTGTGGGGAGTGCAGTGTGTGTGGGGAGTGCAGTGTGTGTGTGGGGAGTGCAGTGTGTGTGGGGGGAGTGCAGTGTGTGTGGGGGAGTGCAGTGTGTGTGGGGGAGTGCAGTGTGTGGGGGGAGTGCAGTGTGCGCGGGGGGAGTGCAGTGTGTGGGGGGAGTGCAGTGTGTGGGTGGGAGTGCAGTGTGTGGGGGGGAGTGCAGTGTGTGTGGGGGAGTGCAGTGTGTGTGGGGAGTGCAGTGTGTGTGGGGAGTGCAGTGTGTGTGGGGGGAGTGCAGTGTGTGTGGGGAGTGCAGTGTGTGTGGGAAGTGCAGTGTGTGGGGGAGTGCAGTGTGCGGGGGGAGTGCAGTGTGTGTGGGGGGAGTGCAGTGTGTGTGGGGAGTGCAGTGTGTGTGGGGAGTGCAGTGTGTGTGGGGGGGAGTGCAGTGTGTGTGGGGAGTGCAGTGTGTGTGTGGGGAGTGCAGTGTGTGGGGGGAGTGCAGTGTGTGTGGGGGAGTGCAGTGTGTGTGGGGAGTGCAGTGTGTGGGGAGTGCAGTGTGTGGGGAGTGCAGTGTGTGTGGGGGAGTGCAGTGTGTGGGGAGTGCAGTGCGTGCGGCGGGGAGTGCAGTGTGTGTGGGGAGTGCAGTGTGTGTGGGGGAGTGCAGGTGTGTGGGGAGTGCAGTGTGTGGGGGAGTGCAGTGTGTGGGGGGAGTGCGTGTGTGGGGGAGTGCAGTGTGTGGGGAGTGCAGTGTATGGGGGAGTGCAGTGTGTGTGGGGAGTGCAGTGTGTGTGGGGAGTGCAGTGTGTGTGCGGGGAGTGCAGTGTGGGGGAGTGCAGTGTGTGGGGGGGTGGAGTAGTGTGTGGGGGGAGTGCAGTGTGTGCGGGGGGAGTGCAGTGTGTGGGGGGAGTGCAGTGTGCGCGGGGGGAGTGCAGTGTGGG
Organism: Scyliorhinus canicula; assembly: GCF_902713615.1. NCBI lineage: Eukaryota > Metazoa > Chordata > Chondrichthyes > Carcharhiniformes > Scyliorhinidae > Scyliorhinus > Scyliorhinus canicula. The sequence continues at coordinate 1,457,855 of NC_052170.1, forward strand.
GGGGGAGTGCAGTGTGTGTGTGGGGGGAGTGCAGTGTATGTGGGGAGTGCAGTGTGTGTGCGGGGGGAGTGCAGTGTGTGGGGGGAGTGCAGTGGTGTGGGGAGTGCAGTGTGTGGGGGGAGTGCAGTGTGCGCGGGGGGAGTGCAGTGTGCGCGGGGGGAGTGCAGTGTGCGCGGGGGGAGTGCAGTGTGTGCGGGGGGAGTGCAGTGTGCGCGGGGGGAGTGCAGTGTGCGCGGGGGGAGTGCAGTGTGTGTGGGGGAGTGCAGTGTGTGTGGGGAGTGCAGTGTGCGCGGGGGGAGTGCAGTGTGTGTGGGGAGTGCAGTGTGCGCGGGGGGAGTGCAGTGTGTGTGGGGAGTGCAGTGTGTGTGGGGAGTGCAGTGTGCGCGGGGGGGAGTGCAGTGTGTGTGGGGAGTGCAGTGTGCGCGGGGGGGAGTGCAGTGTGTGTGGGGGGAGTGCAGTGTGTGTGGGGAGTGCAGTGTGCGCGGGTGGAGTGCAGTGTGTGCGGGGGGAGTGCAGTGTGCGCGGGGGGAGTGCAGTGTGTGGGGGGAGTGCAGTGTGTGTGGGGAGTGCAGTGTGTGGGGGGAGTGCAGTGTGTGCGGGGGAGTGCAGTGTGCGCGGGGGGAGTGCAGTGTGTGTGGGGAGTGCAGTGTGTGCGGGAGTGCAGTGTGTGGGGGGAGTGCAGTGTGTGTGGGGAGTGCAGTGTGTGCGGGGGGAGTGCAGTGTGTGCGGGGGGAGTGCAGTGTGTGGGGGGAGTGCAGTGTGTGTGGGGGGAGTGCAGTGTGTGTGGGGGGAGTGCAGTGTGTGCGGGGGGAGTGCAGTGTGTGTGGGGGAGTGCAGTGTGTGCAGGGGGAGTGCAGTGTGCGCGGGGGGAGTGCAGTTTGCGCGGGGGGAGTGCAGTGTGCGCGGGGGGAGTGCAGTTTGCGCGGGGGGAGTGCAGTGTGCGCGGGGGGGAGTGCAGTGTGTGTGGGGGGAGTGCAGTGTGTGTGGGGGGGAGTGCAGTGTGTGCGGGGGGAGTGCAGTGTGTGTGGGGGGAGTGCAGTGTGTGGGGGGAGTGCAGTGTGCGCGGGGGGAGTGCAGTGTGTGGGGGGAGTGCAGTGTGCGCGGGGGGAGTGCAGTGTGTGGGGAGAGTGCAGTGTGCGCGGGGGGAGTGCAGTGTGCGCGGGGGAGTGCAGTGTGTGGGGGGGTGCAGTGTGCGTGGGGGGGAGTGCAGTGTGTGTGGGGGGAGTGCAGTGTGTGGGGGGAGTGCAGTGTGCGCGGGGGGGAGTGCAGTGTGTGCGTGGGGGGAGTGGCAGTGTGTGTGGGGGAGTGCGTGTGCGCGGGGGGAGTGCAGTGTGCGCGGGGGGAGTGCAGTGTGCGCGGGGGAGTGCGTGTGTGGCAGGGGGAGTGCAGTGTGCGCGGGGGGAGTGCAGTGTGCGTGGGGGAGTGCAGGTGTGTGGTGAGTGCAGTGTGTGGGGAGTGTAGTGTGTGTGTGGGGAGTGCAGTGTGTGGGGAGTGCAGTGTGCGCGGGGGGAGTGCAGGTGTGTGTGTGGGAGTGCAGTGTGTGGGGGGGAGTGCAGTGTGCGCGGGGGGAGTGCAGTGTGGGCGGGGGGAGTGCAGTGTGCGTGGGGGGAGTGCAGTGTGCGCGGGGGGAGTGCAGTGTGCGCGGGGGGAGTGCAGTGTGTGTGTGGGGAGTGCAGTGTGTGTGGGGGGAGTGCAGTGTGCGCGGGGGGAGTGCAGTGTGTGTGTGGGGAGTGCAGTGTGTGTGGGGGGAGTGCAGTGTGCGCGGGGGGAGTGCAGTGTGCGGGGGGAGTGCAGTGTGTGTGTGGGGAGTGCAGTGTGTGTGGGGGGAGTGCAGTGTGCGCGGGGGGAGTGCAGTGTGTGGGGGGAGTGCAGTGTGTGTGGGGGGAGTGCAGTGTGTGTGTGGGGAGTGCAGTGTGTGTGGGGGGAGTGCAGTGTGCGCGGGGGAGTGCAGTGTGCGGGGGGAGTGCAGTGTGTGTGGGGGGAGTGCAGTGTGCGCGGGGGGAGTGCAGTGTGCGCGGGGAGTGCAGTGTGCGCGGGGAGTGCAGTGTGCGCGGGGAGTGCAGTGTGCGCGGGGGGAGTGCAGTGTGCGCGGGGGGAGTGCAGTGTGCGCGGGGGGAGTGCAGTGTGTGCAGGGGGAGTGCAGTGTGTGCGGGGGGAGTGCAGTGTGCGCGGGGGGAGTGCAGTGTGTATCTGCGGCTGCAGCTTGTCAGCCTCCTGAGTGTTTATCCCAAACCTGGCCCCATTTCCCATTGGAATGGATTATGTTCCCGGTGGAGCCGATGCGGCCCCTTAACCATCGGTCAATCGGTCCAGGTGCGAAACCATTTTGTAGAATTCCCTGGTATCAACACTTAGTCTCAGGAAGGAAGAACCCGGTCCAGCATGTTTCCAGGGAGGGAAGGTATCGAGGGACACGGAGAGAATTTGGTACAAATTATTTTGGAGCTAACTTTCTGCATATTAATATTCTACACCAACTCAGTCGATATTAATGAAGCAGATATTTGCATATTCTCCAGAAAGGGCACTTGTTAAATGTCACCTTGTTTCTTTTGTTCCCTTTTATTATCCCACACAGCGGGTACAGCCATCTTCTTCTCCCAGACGTGCTTCTTATCGAGTCACAGAATGGCATTTCGCCATAGCACAAATGTCACAGGAACATCTATGGGGAGTGATAAGAGACGAGGCTGTATCTGCTTGTAGCCATCTGGGATGGCCACTTACAATGGGAAACATGGTCACTTGCAAAGAATCATGGGAAATATGGCCAATACAGATCCAGACAAACTCAGTGTATATTGGCCACTAGATAACCAGACAGTATCTAAACCCCCAGCCGATTTTCATTCTAAAGGCTCATTTCCCCAGGTACTCAGGTATCAGATACAACTCCAGATACATCGGCGTCACTCCCTTCACCCAGGAAGCCCAAAAAGCCAAGGTTAATGACCGCTCAGGACACGGCCAGCCATCAAGGCACCCACCCCTTTATTGGCTCAAATCGAAGGCAGTAATGAAGCCTGCCGAATGATTGGGTCCAAAGTTAAGGACGGCCCAAAGAGCGCAAAATCCCAGAAGGATAAAAAGAGACACAGTCTTGTGTTCAGTCTCTCTCGGCCCCAGCCTACGCCTGAAGCCAAGTGTAGCATTACGACCAGAAGCAACTTCAAGGCCAACGATCGCTACCAGACGGATGAGCCCAGCAGAAACAAAGCCACTTCTTCGACCCAGCCACGCATGATCCGAACAAAGGCCTTGTTCCTCTGCATAAAGCCGGGTGCCTGAAGTTAAGTACAGGTTGTTGTAGTGTTAGGTGTAATTTAGCTTGTAGTGTTTCAGGTTGCATGTCGAATAAATCCTTGTGTGAAAATAAACTATCTCTGAACTTATACTGACTAACTGGTTGTTTGGTCTTTTATCGATATCCGGTAAAGCCTTGTGGTGGTATTGATACCTGGCGACTCTGAAAAGCAATATTATCATTAATAACTATCAGTATCCAGTTAAAAAGGGCAACACTATTGGCGACTCTGGTGAGAATTAGCAACGTTATTGGCGACTCTGGTGAGAATTGGCAACATTATTGGCGACTCTGGTGTGAATTGGCAACGTTATTGGCGACTCTGGTGAGAATTGGCAACATTATTGGTGACTCTGGTGAGAATTGGCAATGTTATTGGTGACTCTGGTGAGAATTGGCAACGTTATTGGCGACTCTGGTGAGAATTGGCAACATTATTGGCGACTCTGGTGAGAATTGGCAACGTTGTTGGCGACTCTGGTGAGAATTGGCAATGTTGTTGGTGACTCTGGTGAGAATTGGCAATGTTATTGGCGACTCTGGTGAGAATTGGCAACATTATTGGTGACATCTGACGGGACTCGACCTAGAAGAGATTTTGTCACTCTGAGAGAACGCACAAAACTTTGCATTGGAAATCCAATTGAGGAAAAGTGAAAGAAACCACAAGTGTAAGGCCCGTATCGATCAAATCACCAAGATTTGGAAGTGTGTATTCACTTGCATGCGTACTAACAGGGATATATGGTAAACTTGTTAGATTTTGTTGCGTAAAACTATCGGGAGTATTGTGAGCCGGAAAATAGCTTCGGCCATACCCACTGTTCGAATTGCCGCCTTATTCCCCCGTCCCAAATTTATGGTAGAGAAACAGAGATAACGGTAGGAAAAGAGATACTCGTAGCAATGGCAGCAAAGGCAATGGAACGCCTAATGAACCCGCAGGAACCCACGGTCGCAGCGACCAGTCGGGCAGAGCAGTGCCCCATACGGGAAGAGGAAGTACGGAAGTATTTGAAGGGGAAAAGATATCCCCTTTGGGCCGAGTTTTGTTCGAATAAAGAGTCAGGTCCAGGTAGTATAGGACAAACCTGGTGGGACAGCCTAACCGAGGTACATAAAAAGAACGCAGGGAAAGTTCGTAAGCCGATGGCAACCGTGTCCTGTCTGGCATAATTGCGAGGCACAGAGGAGGTCATGAGGACACTCTGCCAGACAGCTGATTGAGAAAGAGGAGAAGAATGAGGGAAACTTTAGTGAATGGGAGAAAATTAATGAGCAACTCCGGGAACTGTTGGCAGCTAAAGACAAGGAGATGGCTGATGTCAAACGGGCACACCAATCTTGTTTAGTCCACCTCAGCAGCTTTGGGATCCAGCACAATAAGGCCTACCAAGAAGGGACGGAACAGCAGGTAGAACAGCTAAAGAAAGAATGCACAGATTTGAAGGCAGCTATACGAGCTCTTCATAGTTCCACAACAGAACAAAGACAGAGTTCAGTAGACCACACCAAAACGGATTCAGAGACACCTTTGGATGGAATTTAGATCAGGAGAATGGCCCCAGTTGGCATGAACTAAATGAAACCGCCCAGAGATATGTGGAGGATACAGAAAATCAGAATCGAGCCCCCGAGGCCCCAAAAAGGGAAGCACTCGTACCACCGACTGCACAGGCAGCACACACCCCCATGAATCTAGCCATCACACAGCGCACGCCACAGGATCGCAAGGAGCCCGATTTTATTTACACCACCCCACTAACCATCACACAACTGAGAGATGCGTGCGACAAAATAGAACCATTCCAACCCACAGCAGACCTGCATAATTTCTTTGAGCGAGTAAGACAGCAAACGGTTATGTATGGTCTAGACGAAAGGGAGGAAGTTAAGCTTATAGTCATGAGCCTTGACCTGTCCGTTAGCTCAGCTTTACCAGAACCCCAGAATGTAGGAGGAGGAAGCCTCCAGGAGATGAAGGCAGCTATTTTAGACGCAATTGGTAACAACAGAGGAGACCCCGTAGAAGGTCTAAACCGATGTAGACAAAAGAAGGAAGAGCCTCCGACTGCAGACACCTTTGGATACACTTTAAAGAAGTCTTTGGGGATTTAGTCCGCGCACACTTCGATAATGACAACACAACTAAATGGGCCCGCACTTTAGTCTCCCACGACACAGAAGCAGGTCAAAAAGCCTGTGTGAATTATGACCCCGCAGATGCCACACAGAATGAAGTTTGGGTTTTAAAGAGACTCTCCAGAGCTAGAGAACAATCCCTACATAGAAAGACAGATCAGGAGAAGGCAGAAGCGAATCTGAACCCAGTCAGGACACACCAGGACCTCGCATGGGTAAATGAGGGGAGGGGGTCAGCACCCCACAGCACAGGCAACACGAGGTTGCTATAATTGTGGACAGCAGGGACATGAGGCCTGCGAATCCAAACCCCCCCCCTCCGAACCAGCAATGGAACCAGCAATCGAATGCCCCACCTAGGAACAATGTTAGGTCCATACATAGCATTAGCGCCTGAACAGATAATGCAGCGACCAATAGCACAGATTGACGGTGTTCGGACTCCCCACCTTGGGCCTGCGACACACTCTGGGACAAATCAGGCAGACCAGTAGTCACAGGCACAGTCCGGGGACATTCCTTTGGTGACACAGGAGGGTCCCGCACCACTTTAAACTCCCCCACAATGTTTCAGCGCAACAAATGACCCACCACAGACACCATCACCCTTAGTGGATTTGCAGCACATGTACAGCATGGATACATTACGGCCCCCGTAGATATTCAAATCAGAAATATAAACACCAAGCACCCCGTTGGTTTAGTGGACTTTCCCCAAACCACAGAGCACATTTTAGGAATCGATTTCATGGTCTCACACAACCTTTGACCCCGTGAATAAGTAGGTTTGGAAAATGGCCAGAACAGCATGAGCCCACGCCACACTCACAGTTGGAGACTACGAAAACAGAGTATGCTCAGTGGGAGATTATTGATTTGACCCACAAGCGATTACCACAGATAAGACGATTAGAGAGGTCCTAAGAAGTCATAACACATCTTTCACCCAGCATAAGCACGATTGTGGAAACATTCCGGGAACAGTCACAATTGCAGGTCCCGATCCCAATACGGTTTCCCAGAGCAAGCCGAGGGCGAGATTGCAAAAGTAATACAAGCTTGCTAGATCAAGGCATAATTCGGCCCATAGCCTCAACAAACAATGCCCAATTTGGCCCGTAACGAAACCAGACGTAACCATTGATTACCGAGAACTCAATAAAGTAACTCCATTAGCAGCCCCCTCCATTGCCACGAGTTCCGAAACAATGCTAAAGCAGGGAGTAGATGCTAAGTACTTTATTGTTCTGGACATTAGCAATGACTTTTGGTCCATTCCTTTAGATAAGGCTTGCCAATACAAGTTTGTGTTCACTTTCCAAGGACAGTAGTATACGTGGACATGCCTCCTGCATGGTTTCCACAACTCCCCCTCCAATTTTCACCAACAATTGGCCAATGGAATATCCAAATTCTCCCGACCTGAATGCCTCATTCAGTACGTGGACGACTTACTCCTACAAACTGACACAAAGGAAGAGCACGTTAAGTTTCTTTCCGAATCTGGCAGAGAAATTTTGGCTAGCTGGGGGGAACGAGCTACGGTACCTGCAGCTCAAAAATGTTCCTACGAAAGGAGACAAGGACGTACCCACAACCGCCACGACAGACACTACTGGAAGACCTACTGGACGCAAGTATCCTAGAGAAAGGGAACTGTAGTGACATGTATGACCGACTGGTAGATAGGGACGACACCGTACTGGACGCAACAAGAAGGAAATGGGAGGACGACCTGGGGATGGAGATAGGGTGGGGACTCTGGAGCGAAGCACTGCATAGGGTCAACTCCACCTCCACGTGCGCAAGGCTCAGCCTGACGCAACTAAAAGTGGTACATAGAGCCCACTTAACAAGAAACCGTATGAGTAGGTTCTTCCTGGAGGTGGAGGATAGATGTGAACGGTGCCAAAGAGGCCCCTAACTATGGAGTCTCCAAAGACTAATGTTATACTCCTTTCCCCCCTTCCCTCTGAGCAACAGGGACAGACTCTGTGCCAGAGACCTGTACCCCATGGCTTACCCCTGGTAAGTCCCCCCCCCCCAACAGTATCCAAAGCGGTATACCTGTTACTAAGGGGAATGGCCACAGGGGATCCCTGTACTGACTGCTTCCCCCCAGCCCCTCTCACCGTCACCCATCTATCTTTATTCTTTGGCGTAACTACCTCCCTGAAGCTTCTATCTATGACCACCTCTGCCTCCCGAATGATCCGAAGTTCATCCAGCTCCAGCTCCAGTTCCCTAACACGGTTTTTGAGGAGCTGGAGTTGGGTGCACGTCCCACAGATGAAATCAGTAGGGACACTGACAGAGTCCCTCACCTCAAACATTCTGCATTGTAGGAACCATATAAATGGTTTTGCCACAAAGGCAGCCCCACTTTCCGAGCTCCTTAAAAGGAACGCCCCATGGGAATGGTTTCCTCAGCACACGGACGCTATCGATTAATTAAAACATGCCCTAGGCACAGCCCCCGCTTTGCAAGTTCCAGACCCACACTCTCCCTACGCCATAGAAGTAGCGACCACTGACCGAACCCTATCGGCCTTACTACTCCAAGCAAGACATGATGGTTTAGGACCCGTAGCCTATGCCTCACGAGTTTTGGATCCCGTGGAGAAGGATTTTCAGCCTGTGAATGGTACTTGCTCGCAATCTTTTGGGCAGTTCAATATTTTGCATATATCACAGGCCTCAACCCCGTAACCATTTTAACCGAGTACACCCCAACGCAGCTACTGTTAGATGGTAGGTTAAAGGATGGTTCAGTCAGCCAGAATAGAGCAGCTCGCTGGACATTGTTGGTACAAGGAAGGGACATTACAGTTAAACGTACAAAGACCCACACATTTTTAGCAGACAACCTTCAGTATGCAGGAACCCCACACCAGTGCCAGATCATTGCAGCCAAACACCACACAGGACCCTTTATTCCAAAATTGCTACACCCACGGGTAGGTTGTAAAGCTCAGAATTCCCCCACCACGCATAACTCTTAAAATATTTATGTAGATGGTTCCTCCACCATTGACAATGGAAAAAGAAAAACAGGATGTGGTATTTATGTGGAAGATGCGCAGCGACGCGCATTAGAGGAAATATCTTTAAAATTGCCCGGTTACTTAGGATCGTAGGCAATCAAATTAGCTGCAATTGCAAATGTAGTGCAGCACCCAGATTCTTTCCCGACCCCCGCAGATATATGTTCGGATAGTTCATATGTCCGCAATAGTTTGACAGAATTCATGCCCCTGGGGGAATCTAGAGGATTGAGTCCGATATAAGAATTGACACATCATTTCATTAATGACGCAATGTGATTCAGCTTGAACAATCCAAACTCAATCACTAACTTTCAAAAACATATTGCCTCAAACACTTGCGCTCTCCCTGACTTCTCTTTCTCCTGTCTTCTCTCCATCTCTGTCAGTATACCTTTCTGTCATCGGGCACTTCTCCCTGTTCTTATTGCTCTCCTTTGTCTGACATCCCTCTCACTTTCCCATGGGCTCTCTGGCCTTTTTATCTATCAGCCTTTCGGTTCCTCTTTGTCCACCTTGTGCTTTTTCTATACCTCTCTATTTCTGTATTTGTCTAACCCTCTCTTTGATTCCTTTCTCTCTCTCTCTCTGACAGATTTATTAACTGAATTAAAATCCTACCAGCTGCTGCTATGGGATTCAGACATTATCCTAGGCCTCTGAATCACTCGCCTGGTGACATTACCACCCCCACCCCCTTAAATGCTAAACAAGGCCTATGTGATGGTTTTGGTCGATGTAGAAGATCCCATGGAATGGCTGGGAGAAGCAATGGGCAGCTGTAAACACGTGGGTAACTTTCTGAGCAATGTGATACAAACACCAATCTCTGGAATTGACTCAAATCTGTTCCAATCTCCGTACACCTGATGGGGAGATGCTGGTGTTGGATACAGTAAGAAGTCTACAACACCAGGTAAAATCCAACAGGTTTGTTTGGAATCACTAGCTTTCAGAGCACAGATTCACCTGAGGAAGGAGCAGCGCTCTGAAAGCTAGTAATTCGAAACAAACCTATTGGACTTTAACCTGGTGTTGTAAGGCTTCTTACTGTCCATACACCTGGTTATAGTGAGTCATGTTGGTCACTGCGTTTGAGGATAGAAATGCTGGTTATTTTGAAAGAGCCTGGTTATTTGGGAAAACACTGAAAGATTGGTTCCGTGGGTGAGAGTCAATAACTGACCTCTCAAAAGAATCTGTGACAGCGGAATGGAATTACGCAAAGATTTTAGACAAAGGTTTGCAATGAAATAGAAGACGTGAGCTGTGGGTCTTGACATTTAACAAATAAGGACATTTGCTCTGTGTGTGTTTGATGCAAATTATTTTTTAATATCTTGTTTGATAACTCACTATAGAGATGTGTGTTTAGAATTAAGCGCAGTGCGTCTGTACCACTAGCAGAGACCTTTAGCAAGGTCTTAATGCTGCTCATTAAACCATCAGTCTGCTGCCATGTATTGCGACAGCTTCGTAATTACATCTGTTTATCAGATGTGAACAGGGGCTTATATAATGGGCTCCAAGCAAGGGGTAATAGACCAACACCAGGTATCCTGGCTCTCTCTCATCTGCCTCACTCCTTCCTTCTTCTCTTTGTCTCCTTGTTCTCTCTTCACTTTCACATCCTCAGTTTTGTTAAGAAAGCAGAGGCGCCGTGATGCAGAGGTTTTGGTTTACCCTGGCCCTCTGGCTATTCATCTCAGAGTTGCAGGTGGCGGCTGATGCTCGGAATCCTGTCCTCGGAGTGAAACTCTGCGGGAGGGAGTTTATCCGGGCCGTCATTTTCACCTGTGGAGGTTCCAGATGGAAAAGGATGAAGACAGCAGGTAGGAATTTCCCCGGCAAGCATTTTGTCCGTAACACCCACACATTGCGTGTGGCACAGAGTGCAAATAGGAACGACCTATTGGTACCAGATCCCAGTCCATCGCTCCTGAAAGGAAGGATCAGGCACCAGGTTCCCCAATAGGCAGCACGGTAGCACAGTGGTTAGCATTGTTGCGTCACAGCGCCAGGCTCCCGGGTTCAATACCCACATGTCGCTCGTTGTCTGCATACCTGTTAGGTGAATTGGACATTCTGAATTCTCCCTCTGTGACCCGAACAGGCGTTGGAATGTGGCGACTAGGGGATTTTCACAGTAACTTCATTGCAGTGTTAATGTAAGCCTACTTGTGACAATAAAGATTATTAAGAGTGCTCTGATCGTTGTACTGGGGTCGCTGTGTGCCATGCCAACTGGCACAACCCTGGTGACTAAATGTGAGTGAAATCAAAAGTCAAGTTCGTGTGGAGTACTGCCCCTGCCCCCTACCCCTCTAGCAAGACAGAGCCAGGCTGAAGGATTCCGGTGTGCGCTGTTCTACCAGGGGAAGCACTACCATTGTCCTCAGCCTTGATGTGGAGATGTCAGCGTTGGACTGGGGTGGGCACAGTAAGAAGTCTCACAACACCAGGTTAAAGACCAACAGGTTTGTTGCAATCACTAGCTTTCGGAGCATAGGGATGAAGGGGCTGTTTAGCTCACTGGGCTAAATCGCTGGCAGACCAAGGTGAATGGATCATATGGCGATTCCTCTGAGGAAGGAGCAGTGCTCCGAAAGCTAGTGTTTGAAACAAACCTGTTGGACTTTAACCTGGCGTTGGGAGACTGCTAACTGAGCTCAGCATTGATGGAACTGAGGCTCACATCAGCCAGGATCTAACTGAATATTGAAACAAGCTGAGAGCTGCCCCTCCTGTTCCTGTGATGCTTCTGAATGTTGAGGAGAAGATTAGAAATTCTGTAATTTATTGCGAGCCAGTTTTGAGTTGATTGGGTTTTTTGGGAGAAGATTTAATGATGAATTTCCACCTGATGGATTGTGGTCTGTTTCTTTTCCAGATATCCCAGAGTCCATCACCCACTTGGAGCACACAATGAATGATGCAAACCTCAATGACTGGGACCTTGCTGAGGATGTGACCGGCTATCAACCCAAGAGCTGGGGAGTGCCGGTGGGGTTGGGGAGGGAGAGTGGGAGCAGGAGGAGCATTTCCGATGATGCATTAGAGACATTGAGAAGCAGCAATAGGAAGGGGAGGGATGTGGTGGTGGGTCTGTCTAACGCTTGCTGTAAGTGGGGTTGCACAAAGAGCGAGATCAGCTCACTCTGTTAGAGTCCGCACTCCATCATCGGTAACTCCCCCTGACGCTGCAAACATAACAGGAGACGGAAGACTGCTTTGAAACGTTCAAATACCTCACTATGTAAAAACTGACTCCTTCAATCACCATGCAACAGAACAATCTATGTGTGGCATCGAAGGTTAAAACTGCAAACAAATACACTGAGAAAAGCTGACCATTTGACAGATAGGCAATTATAGTTTCAGTATTTGGTGTTCTGTGTTTGCCAGAGACAGTTTTTCAGTTTACCATAAAATCTTCATGGTGTTTGTACAAAGTTACAGTAAAACTCCGTTTGTGTAGTCTGCTTTCATTTTTAAAAGATTTACCGCAAGACTATTGGCTCAAGTCTCATTTCTCAATATTTAGCAAATGGGAGAAGGGTCCCACACACACTGACTCTCACTGGGGTATGGGTCCCACACACACTGACTCTCACTGGGGTACGGGTTCCACACACACTGACTCTCACTGGGGTACGGGTCCCACACACACTGACTCTCACTGGGGTACGGTTCCCACACACACTGACTCTCACTGGGGTACGGGTCCCACACACACTGACTCTCACTGGGGTACGGGTCCCACACACACTGACTCTCACTGGGGTACGGGTCCCACACACACTGACTCTCACTGGGGTACGGGTCCCACACACACTGACTCTCACTGGGGTACGGGTCCCACACACACTGACTCTCACTGGGGTAGGGGTCCCACACACACTGACTCTCACTGGGGTACGGGTTCCACACACACTGACTCTCACTGGGGTACGGGTCCCACACACACTGACTCTCACTGGGTACGGGTCCCACACACACTGACTCTCACTGGGGTACGGGTCCCACACACATTGACTCTCACTGGGGTACAGTCCCACACACACTGACTCTCACTGGGGTACGGGTCCCACACACACTGACTCTCACTGGGGTACAGGTCCCACACACACTGACTCTCACTGGGGTACGGGTCCCACACACACTGACTCTCACTGGGGTACGGGTCCCACACACACTGACTCTCACTGGGGTACGGGTCCCACACACACTGACTCTCACTGGGGTACGGGTTCCACACACACTGACTCTCACTGGGGTACGGGTTCCACACACACTGACTCTCACTGGGGTACGGGTCCCACACACACTGACTCTCACTGGGGTACGGGTCCCACACACACTGACTCTCACTGGGGTCCCACACACTGACTCTCACTGGGGTACGGGTCCCACACACACTGATTCTCACTGGGGTACGGGTCCCACACACACTGACTCTCACTGGGGTACGGGTCCCACACACACTGACTCTCACTGGGGTACGGGTCCCACACACACTGACTCTCACTGGGGTACGGGTCCCACACACACTGACTCTCACTGGGGTAAGAGTTCCACACACACTGACTCTCACTGGGGTCCCACACACACTGACTCTCACTGGGGTACGGGTCCCACACACACTGACTCTCACTGGGGTAAGAGTTCCACACACACTGACTCTCACTGGGGTCCCACACACACTGACTCTCACTGGGGTACGGGTCCCACACACACTGACTCTCACTGGGGTACGGGTCCCACACACTGACTCTCACTGGGGTACGGGTCCCACATACACTGACTCTCACTGGGGTACGGGTCCCACACACACTGACTCTCACTGGGGTACGGGTCCCCCACACACTGACTCTCACTGGGGTACGGGTCCCACACACACTGACTCTCACTGGGGTACGGGTCCCACACACACTGACTCTCACTGGGGTACGGGTCCCACACACACTGACTCTCACTGGGGTACGGGTCCCACACACACTGACTTTCACTGGGGTACGGGTCCCACACACACTGACTCTCACTGGGGTACGGGTTCCACACACACTGACTCTCACTGGGGTAGGGGTCCCACACACACTTACTCTCACTGGGGTACAGTTCCACACACACTGATTCTCACTGGGGTCCGGGTCCCACACACACTGACTCTCACTGGGGTAGGGGTCCCACACACACTGACTCTCACTGGGGTACGGGTTCCACACACACAGACCCTCACTGGGGTACGGGTCCCACACACACTGACTCTCACTGGGGTACGGGTTCCACACACACTGATTCTCACTGGGGTACGGGTCCCACACACACTAACTCTCACTGGGGTAACGGGTCCCACCACACTGACTCTCACTGGGGTATGGGTCCCACACATACTGACTCTCACTGGGGTAAGGGTTCCACACACACTGACTCTCACTGGGGTAAGGGTTCCACACACACAGACCCTCACTGGGGTACGGGTCCCACACACACTGACTCTCACTGGGATACAGTTCCACACACACTGACCCTCACTGGGGTATGGGTCCCACACACACTGACTCTCACTGGGGTACAGGTCCACACACACTGACTCTCACTGGGGTACGGGTCCCACACACACTGACTCTCACTGGGGTACGGGTTCCACACACACTGACTCTCACTGGGGTAGGGGTCCCACACACACTTACTCTCACTGGGGTACAGTTCCACACACACTGATTCTCACTGGGGTCCGGGTCCCACACACACTGACTCTCACTGGGGTAGGGGTTCCACACACACTGATTCTCACTGGGGTCCGGGTCCCACATACACTGACTCTCACTGGGGTACGGGTTCCACACACACAGACCCTCACTGGGGTACGGGTCCCACACACACTGACTCTCACTGGGGTACGGGTTCCACACACACTGATTCTCACTGGGGTACGGGTCCCACACACTGACTCTCACTGGGGTACGGGTCCCACATACACTGACTCTCACTGGGGTACGGGTCCCACACACACTGACTCTCACTGGGGTACGGGTCCCACATACACTGACTCTCACTGTGGTACGGGTCCCACACACACTGACTCTCACTGGGGTACGGGTCCCACACACACTGACTCTCACTGGGGTACAGTGCCACATACACTGACTCTCACTGTGGTACGGGTCCCACACACACTGATTCTCACTGGGGTACGGGTCCCACACACACTGACTCTCACTGGGGTACGGGTCCCACACACACTGACTCTCACTGGGGTACAGATCCGCACACACTGACTCTCACTGGGGTACAGTTCCACACACACTGATTCTCACTTGGGTACGGGTCCCACACACACTGGCTCTCACTGGGGTACGGGTTCCACACACACTGACTCTCACTGGGGTACGGGTCCCACACACACTGACTCTCACTGGGGTATGGGTCCCACACACACTGACTCTCACTGGGGTACGGGTCCCACACACACTGACTCCCACTGGGGTATGGGTTCCACACACACTGACTCTCACTGGGGTAGGTGTTCCACACACACTGACTCTCACTGGGGTACGGGTCCCACATACACTGACTCTCACTGGGGTACGGGTCCCACATACACTGACTCTCACTGGGATACAGTTCCACACACACTGACTCTCACTGGGGTACGGGTCCCACATACACTGACTCTCACTGGGGTACGGGTCCCACATACACTGACTCTCACTGGGGTACGGGTCCCACACACACTGACTCTCACTGGGGTACGGGTCCCGCACACTGACTCTCACTGGGGTACGGGTCCCACACACACTGACTCTCACTGGGGTACAGGTCCCACACACACTGACTCTCACTGGGGTACGGATCCCACACACACTGACTCTCACTGGGGTATGGGACCCACACACAATGACTCTCACTGGGGTACGGATCCCACACACACTGACTCTCACTGGGGTATGGGACCCACACACACTGACTCTCACTGGGGTACGGTTCCCACACACACTGACTCTCACTGGGGTACAGGTCCCACACACACTGACTCTCACTGGGGTACGGGCCCCACACACACTGACTCTCACTGGGGTACGGGTCCCACACACACACTGACTCTCACTGGGGTACGGGTCCCACACACACTGACTATCACTGGGGTACGGGTCCCACACACACTGACTCTCACTGGGGTACGGGTCCCACACACACTGACTCTCACTGGGGTACGGGTCCCACACACACTGACTCTCACTGGGGTACAGTTCCACACACACTGACTCTCACTGGGGTACGGGTCCCACACACACTGACTCCCACTGGGGTACGGGTCCCACACACACTGACTCTCACTGGGGTACGGGTCCCGCACACTGACTCTCACTGGGGTACGGGTCCCACACACACTGACTCTCACTGGGGTACAGGTCCCACACACACTGACTCTCACTGGGGTACGGATCCCACACACACTGACTCTCACTGGGGTACGGGTCCCACATACACTGACTCTCACTGGGGTACGGGTCCCACATACACTGACTCTCACTGGGGTACGGGTCCCACACACACTGACTCTCACTGGGGTACAGGTCCCACACACACTGACTCTCACTGGGGTACGGGTCCCACACACACTGACTCTCACTGGGGTACAGGTCCCACACACACTGACTCTCACTGGGGTACAGTTCCACACACACTGACTCTCACTGGGGTACGGGTCCCACACACACTGACTCTCACTGGGGTACAGTGCCACACACACTGACTCTCACTGGGGTACGGGTCCCGCACACACTGACTCTCACTGGGGTACGGGTCCCACACACACTGACTCTCACTGGGGTACGGGTCCCACACACACTGACTCTCACTGGGGTACGGGTCCCGCACACACTGACTCTCACTGGGGTGCGGGTCCCACACACACTGACTCTCACTGGGCCCCACACACACTGACTCTCACTGGGGTACGGGTCCCACACACACTGACTCTCACTGGGGTACGGGTCCCACACACACTTACTCTCACTGGGGTCCCACACACACTGACTCTCACTGGGGTACGGGTCCCACACACACTGACTCTCACTGGGGTCCCACACACACTGACTCTCACTGGGGTCCCACACACACTGACTCTCACTGGGGTATGGGTCCCACACACACTGACTCTCACTGGGGTACGGGTCCCACACACACTGACTCTCACTGGGGTACAGATCCGCACACACTGACTCTCACTGGGGTACGGGTCCCACACACACTGACTCTCACTGGGGTACGGGTCCCACACACACTGACTCTCTCTGGGGTACGGGTCCCACACACACTGACTCTCACTGGGGTACGGGTTCCACACACACTGACTCTCACTGGGGTACAGGTCCCACACACACTGACTCTCACTGGGGTACAGTGCCACACACACTGACTCTCACTGGGGTACGGGTCCCGCACACACTGACTCTCACTGGGGTACGGGTCCCGCACACACTGACTCTCACTGGGGTGCGGGTCCCACATACACTGACTCTCACTGGGCCCCACACACACTGACTCTCACTGGGGTACGGGTCCCACACACACTGACTCTCACTGGGGTACGGGTCCCACACACACTTACTCTCACTGGGGTCCCACACACACTGACTCTCACTGGGGTACGGGTCCCACACACACTGACTCTCACTGGGGTACGGGTCCCACACACACTGACTCTCACTGGGGTACGGGTCCCACACACACTGACTCTCACTGGGGTACGGGTCCCACACACACTGACTCTCACTGGGGTCCCACACACACTGACTCTCACTGGGGTCCCACACACACTGACTCTCACTGGGGTACAGGTCCCACACACACTGACTTGCCCCTCCCACCACTGAACTCCACGGCCCCCCCGTTCCCACGGACACAGACCCCATCTACCCCTACTTCCAACCCCACAAACACGGAACCGTTGGCACACCCCTTCGCCAGTGTGCTGCCCGGGAATGACCTTCTCCCCGTTAGGGGCATTAACTACTTGTGTACTGCCAGTGTGTTCTGTTGGCTGGTTCCACTGTTAAAAACCCTGCTGTAAACCCTGCCGACGTGACATCTCCCGCTTGTGGGGGTGGGTTTCATAATGAACTTTACAGCATGGGCAGTACGGTAGCACAGTGGTTAGCACAGTTACTTCACAGCTCCAGGGTCCCAGGTTCGATTCCCAGCTTGCGTCACTGTCTGTGCGGAGTCTGCACGTTCTCCCCGTGTCTGCCTGGGTTTCCTCCGGGTGCTCCGGTTTCCTCCCACAGGATGTGCAGGTTAGGTGGATTGGCCAGGATAAATTGCCCTTAGGTTAGATGGGGTTGCTGGGTTACAGGGACAGGGTGGAGGTGTGGGTTTAGGTAGGGTGCTCTTTCCAAGAGCTGGTGCAGACTCGATGGGTCGAATGGCCTCCTACTGCTCTGATTCTATGGCAGCAAGGTCACTAATCATATGTAACTATGTAATAATTGGCTTCCAGCCGTTAGGTCAATCCTGGGGGGCAGGGACAAATGAGTGGGGAAATCCCAGTGATGTAAATGCAATTTTGGGACTTCTCGTATCTCTGCCCCCTCCTCCAGTCGCTTAGCACTGCTGCCCCACAGTACCAGCGACCCGGTCCGGCCCCTGGTGATTGTGTGGAGTCTGCACGTTCTCCCCGTGTGTTCGTGGGTTTCCTCCAGGTGCTCCGGTGTCCTCCCACAGCTCATATTTATACTGACATCCCCTCTATATCTTTCACCATTCACCTTAAATTTATGTCCCCTTGTAATGGTTTGTTCCACCCAGGGAAAAAGTCTCTGACTGTCTACTCTATCTATTCCCCTGATCATCTTATAAACCTCTATCAAGTCGCCCCTCATCCTTCTCCGTTCTAATGAGAAAAGGCCTAGCACCCTCAACCTTTCCTCGTATGACCTACTCTCCATTCCAGGCAACATCCTGGTAAATCTCCTTTGCACCTTTTCCAAAGCTTCCACATCCTTCCTAAAATGAGGCGACCAGAACTGCACACAGTTGTGCCGAGCATTGTCCGAAACCAAGATCAAGCTATCCCACTCCCTGTCATTCTGGTGGGCTCCATGTGCCTATCCAATAACCGCTTGAAAGTTCCTAAAGTGTCTGACTCCACTATCACAGCAGGCAGTCCATTCCACACCCTAACCACTCTCTGAGTAAAGAACCTACCTCGGATATCCCTCCTATATCTCCCACCCTGAATCTTATAGTTATGCCCCCTTGTAACAGCTACATCCACCCGAGGAAATAGTCTCTGAACGTCCACTCTATCTAGCCCCCTCATCATCTTATAAACCTCTATTAAGTCGCCTCTCATCTTCCTCCGCTCCAAAGAGAAAAGCCCTAGCTCCCTCACCCTTTCCTCATAAGACCTATCCTGCAAACCAGGCAGCATCCTAGTAAATCTCCTTTGCACCCTTTCCAATGCTTCCACATCCTTCCTATAATGAGGTGACCAGAACTGCACACAATACTCCAAATGTGGTCTCACCAGGGTCATGTACAGTTGCAGCATAACCCCGCGGCTCTTAAACTCAAGCCCCCTGTTAATAAACGCTAACACACTATAGGCCTCCTTCATGGCTCTATCCACTTGAGTGGCAACCTTCAGAGATCTATGGAGATGAACCCCAAGATCTCTCTGTTCCTCCACATTCCTCATTGACCCTGTAATCCGCATTCAAATTCTTTCTACCAAAATGAATCCCCGGAGCCTCCAGGCTAAATCTGGAGGGTGGCCTACACTCTATCACTCAGGGTTTTGATCTGGGCTCACTACATTGCTTTTGTACATCCTGTTGCTATGCCCAAAATGACATTCATCACTGGGGAGTTAAATGAATAGGATGTCAGCGTCAGTCAGTCTAAATCACTTCCTGTTACTTGTGGCTTGCCACTTGCGCGACTTCTCCGAATTCTAACCTCTTCATTCTCAGAAGTTTCTCCAATACTGCCTGACGGCTTCTCGGTATTGACAACTGTTTTTCAATTCATGGACCTCTTCACTGTCACTGCAACACACAGTCCAGAGAGGTAAGCGGCCAATGGTAGCAGCCACCTTCAATACCTCAGCGCAGTCGTCCAGTATATTCTGCGAGGCTGGCTTCAGTTCAGAGCATTCACATCAGTCTCGAGAGGAAATGGGTTCCACTCCAGACATCTGAGCACATCAAGGCCTGTATTCCAGTACTGAGGGAGTGCTGCACTGTCAGAGGGTCATACTGAGGGACTGCTGCACTGTCAGAGGGTCAGTACTGAGGGAGTGCTGCACTTGTCAGAGGGTCAGTACTGAGGGAGTGCCGCACTGTCAGAGGGTCAGTACTGAGGGAGTGCCGCACTGTCAGAGGGTCAGTACTGAGGGAGCGCCGTACTGTCAGAGGGTCAGTACTGAGTGAGTGCCGCACTGTCAGAGGGTCAGTACTGAGGGAGTGCCGCACTGTCAGCGGGTCATACTGAGGGAGTGCTGCACTGTCAGAGGGTCAGTACTGAGGGAGTGCTGCACTGTCAGCGGGTCATACTGAGGGAGTGCTGCACTGTCAGAGGGTCAGTACTGAGGGAGTGCTGCACTGTCAGAGGGTCAGTACTGAGGGAGCCCCGCACTGTCAGAGGGTCAGTACTGAGGGAGTGCTGCACTGTCAGAGGGTCAGTACTGAGGGAGTGCTGCACTGTCAGAGGGTCAGTACTGAGGGAGTGCTGCACTGTCAGAGGGTCAGTACTGAGGGAGTGCTGCACTGTCAGCGGGTCATACTGAGGGAGTGCCGCACTGTCAGAGGGTCAGTACTGAGGGAGTGCTGCACTGTCAGAGGGTCAGTACTGAGGGAGTGCTGCACTGTCAGCGGGTCATACTGAGGGAGCGCTGCACTGTCAGAGGGTCAGTACTGAGGGAGTGCTGCACTGTCAGAGGGTCAGTACTGAGGGAGTGCCGCACTGTGAGAGGGTCAGTACTGAGGGAGTGCCGCACTGTCAGAGGGTCAGTACTGAGGGAGTGCTGCACTGTCAGAGGGTCAGTACTGAGGGAGTGCCGCACTGTGAGAGGGTCAGTACTGAGGGAGTGCCGCACTGTCAGAGGGTCATACTGAGGGAGTGCTGCACTGTCAGAGGGTCAGTACTGAGGGAGTGCTGCACTGTCAGAGGGTCAGTACTGAGGGAGTGCTGCACTGTCAGAGGGTCAGTACTGAGGGAGTGCTGCACTGTCAGCGGGTCATACTGAGGGAGTGCCGCACTGTCAGAGGGTCAGTACTGAGGGAGTGCCGCACTGTCAGAGGGTCAGTACTAAGGGAGTGCCGCACTGTCAGAGGTTCAGTACTGAGGGAGTGCCGCACTGTCAGAGGGTCAGTACTGAGGGAGTGCTGCACTGTCAGAGGTTCAGTACTGAGGGAGTGCCGCACTGTCAGAGGGTCAGTACTGAGGGAGTGCCGCACTGTCAGAGGGTCAGTACTGAGGGAGTGCTGCACTGTCAGAGGGTCAGTACTGAGGGAGTGCTGCACTGTCAGAGGGTCAGTACTGAGGGAGTGCTGCACTGTCAGAGGGTCAGTACTGAGGGAGGGCTGCACTGTCAGAGGGTCAGTACTGAGGGAGTGCTGCACTGTCAGAGGGTCAGTACTGAGGGAGTGCTGCACTGTCAGAGGGTCAGTACTGAGGGGCTGCTGCACTGTCAGAGGGTCAGTACTGAGGGAATGCTGCACTGTCAGAGGGTCAGTACTGAGGGAGTGCCGCACTGTCAGAGGGTCAGTACTGAGGGAGTGCCGCACTGTCAGAGAGTCAGTACTGAGGGAGTGCCGCGCTGTCAGAGGGTCAGTACTGAGGGAGTGCCGCACTGTCAGAGGGTCAGTACTGAGGGAGCTGCACTGTCAGAGGGTCAGTATTGAGGGAGTGCTGCACTGTCAGAGGGTCAGTACTGAGGGAGTGCCTCACTGTCAGCGGGTCATACTGAGGGAGTGCCGCACTGTCAGAGGGTCTGTACTGAGGGAGTGCCGCACTGTCAGAGGGTCAGTACTGAGGGAGTGCTGCACTGTCAGGGGGTCAGTACTGAGGGAGTGCTGCACTGTCAGAGGGTCAGTACTGAGGGGCTGCTGCACTGTCAGAGGGTCAGTACTGAGGGAGTGCCGCACTGTCAGAGAGTCAGTACTGAGGGAATGCTGCACTGTCAGAGGGTCAGTACTGAGGGAGCGCTGCACTGTCAGAGGGTCAGTACTGAGGGAGTGCTGCACTGTCAGAGGGTCAGTACTGAGGGAGCGCGCACTGTCAGAGGGTCAGTACTGAGGGAGTGCTGCACTGTCAGAGGGTCAGTACTGAGGGAGTGCTGCACTGTCAGAGGGTCAGTACTGAGGGAGTGCTGCACTGTCAGCGGGTCATACTGAGGGAGCGCTGCACTGTCAGAGGGTCAGTACTGAGGGAGTGCTGCACTGTCAGAGGGTCAGTACTGAGGGAGTGCTGCACTGTCAGCGGGTCATACTGAGGGAGTGCCGCACTGTCAGAGGGTCAGTACTGAGGGAGTGCCGCACTGTCAGAGGGTCAGTACTGAGGGAGTGCCGCACTGTCAGAGGTTCAGTACTGAGGGAGTGCCGCACTGTCAGAGGGTCAGTACTGAGGGAGTGTCTCACTGATGGAGGGACAGTACCGAGGGAGTGTCTCACTGATGGAGGGTCAGTACCGAGGGAGTGTCTCACTGATGGAGGGTCAGTACCGAGGGAGTATCTCACTGATGGAGGGACAGTACTGAGGGAGTGTCTCACTGATGGAGGGACAGTACCGAGGGAGTGCCTCACTGATGGAGGGACAGTACCGAGGGAGTGTCTCACTGATGGAGGGTCAGTACCGAGGGAGTGCCTCACTGATGGAGGGACAGTACCGAGGGAGTGTCTCACTGATGGAGGGTCAGTACTGAGGGAGTGCCGCACTGTCAGAGGGTCAGTACTGAGGGAGTGCTGCACTGTCAGAGGGTCAGTACTGAGGGAATGCTGCACTGTCAGAGGGTCAGTACTGAGGGAGTGCCGCACTGTCAGAGGGTCAGTACTGAGGGAGTGCCGCACTGTCAGAGAGTCAGTACTGAGGGAGTGCCGCGCTGTCAGAGGGTCAGTACTGAGGGAGTGCCGCACTGTCAGAGGGTCAGTACTGAGGGAGCTGCACTGTCAGAGGGTCAGTATTGAGGGAGTGCTGCACTGTCAGAGGGTCAGTACTGAGGGAGTGCCTCACTGTCAGCGGGTCATACTGAGGGAGTGCCGCACTGTCAGAGGGTCAGTACTGAGGGAGTGCTGCACTGTCAGGGGGTCAGTACTGAGGGAGTGCTGCACTGTCAGAGGGTCAGTACTGAGGGGCTGCTGCACTGTCAGAGGGTCAGTACTGAGGGAGTGCCGCACTGTCAGAGAGTCAGTACTGAGGGAATGCTGCACTGTCAGAGGGTCAGTACTGAGGGAGCGCTGCACTGTCAGAGGGTCAGTACTGAGGGAGTGCTGCACTGTCAGAGGGTCAGTACTGAGGGAGCGCGCACTGTCAGAGGGTCAGTACTGAGGGAGTGCTGCACTGTCAGAGTGTCAGTACTGAGGGAGCGCCGCACTGTCAGAGGGTCAGGACTGAGGGAGCGCTGCACTGTCAGATAGTCAGTACTGAGGGAGTGCCGCACTGTCAGAGGGTCAGTACTGAGGGAGCCGCACTGTCAGAGGGTCAGTACTGAGGGAGTGCTGCACTGTCAGAGGGTCAGTACTGAGTGAGTGCTGCACTGTCAGAGGGTCAGTACTGAGGGGCTGCTGCACTGTCAGAGAGTCAGTACTGAGGGAGTGCTGCACTGTCAGAGGGTCAGTACTGAGGGAGCGCTGCACTGTCAGAGGGTCAGTACTGTGGGAGTGCTGCACTGTCAGAGGGTCAGTACTGAGGGAGCGCTGCACTGTCAGAGGGTCAGTACTGAGGGACTGCCGCACTGTCAGCGGGTCAGTACTGAGGGAGTGCTGCACTGTCAGGGGGTCACTACTGAGGGAGTGCTGCACTGTCAGAGGGTCAGTACTGAGGGGCTGCTGCACTGTCAGCGGGTCAGTACTGAGGGAGTGCTGCACTGTCAGAGGGTCAGTACTGAGGGAGTGCTGCACTGTCAGAGGGTCAGTACTGAGGGAGTGCTGCACTGTCAGAGGGTCAGTACTGAGGGAGTGCTGCACTGTCAGAGGGTCAGTACTGAGGGAGCGCTGCACTGTCAGAGGGTCAGTACTGAGGGAGCGCTGCTCTGTCAGATAGTCAGTACTGAGGGAGTGCCGCACTGTCAGAGGGTCAGGACTGAGGGAGCGCTGCACTGTCAGAGGGTCAGTACTGAGGGGCTGCTGCACTGTCAGAGGGTCAGTACTGAGGGAGTGCTGCACCGTCAGAGGGTCAGTACTGAGGGAGCGCTGCACCGTCAGAGGGTCAGTACTGAGGGAGCGCTGCACTGTCAGAGGGTCAGTACTGAGGGAGTGCTGCACTGTCAGAGGGTCAGTACTGAGGGAGTGCCTCACTGTCAGCGGGTCATACTGAGGGAGTGCCGCACTGTCAGGGGGTCAGTACTGAGGGAGTGCTGCACTGTCAGAGGGTCAGTACTGAGGGGCTGCTGCACTGTCAGCGGGTCAGTACTGAGGGAGTGCTGCACTGTCAGAGGGTCAGTACTGAGGGAGTGCTGCCCTGTCAGAGGGTCAGTACTGAGGGAGTGCTGCACTGTCAGAGGGTCAGTACTGAGGGAATGCCGCACTGTCAGAGGGTCAGGACTGAGGGAGTGCTGCACTGTCAGCGGGTCAGTACTGAGCGAGTGCCGCACTGTCAGAGGGTCAGTACTGAGGGAGCGCTGCTCTGTCAGATAGTCAGTACTGAGGGAGTGCCGCACTGTCAGAGGGTCAGTACTGAGGGAGTGCTGCACTGTCAGAGGGTCAGTACTGTGGGAGTGCTGCACTGTCAGAGGGTCAGTACTGAGGGAGCGCTGCACTGTCAGAGGGTCAGTACTGAGGGAGTGCCGCACTGTCAGAGGGTCAGTACTGTGGGAGTGCTGCACTGTCAGAGGGTCAGTACTGAGGGAGTGCTGCACTGTCAGAGGGTCAGTACTGAGGGGCTGCTGCACTGTCAGCGGGTCAGTACTGAGGGAGTGCCGCACTGTCAGAGGGTCAGTACTGAGGGAGCCGCTCTGTCAGAGGGTCAGTACTAAGGGAGTGCTGCACTGTCAGAGGGTCAGTACTGAGCGAGTGCCGCACTGTCAGAGGGTCAGTACTGAGGGAGCCGCACTGTCAGAGGGTCAGTACTGAGCGAGTGCCGCACTGTCAGAGGGTCAGTACTGAGGGAGCGCTGCACTGTCAGATAGTCAGTACTGAGGGAGTGCCGCACTGTCAGAGGGTCAGTACTGAGGGAGTGCTGCACTGTCAGAGGGTCAGTACTGTGGGAGTGCTGCACTGTCAGAGAGTCAGTACTGTGGGAGTGCTGCACTGTCAGAGGGTCAGTACTGTGGGAGTGCTGCACTGTCAGAGAGTCAGTACTGAGGGAGTGCTGCACTGTCAGAGGGTTAGTACTGAGGGAGTGCCGCACTGTCAGAGGGTCAGTACTGAGGGAGTGCTGCACTGTCAGATAGTCAGTACTGAGGGAGTGCCACACTGTCAGAGGGTCAGTACTGAGGGAGTGCCGCACTGTCAGAGGGTCAGTACTGAGGGAGTGCTGCACTGTCAGATAGTCAGTACTGAGGGAGTGTCGCACTGTCAGAGGGTCAGTACTGAGGGAGTGCTGCACTGTCAGAGGGTCAGTACTGAGGGAGTGCTGCACTGTCAGAGGGTCAGTACTGAGGGAGTGCCTCACTGTCAGAGGGTCAGTACTGAGGGAGTGCCGCAATGTCAGAGGGACGGTGCTGAGGGAAAACTGAACTAATAGAGGGTCTGTGCTGATTTAACTCTGTATTGTGATTGTGCCAATACCGAGGGAGTGTCTCACTGATGGAGGGACAGTACCGAGGGAGTGTCTCACTGATGGAGGGACAGTACCGAGGGAGTGTCTCACTGATGGAGGGACAGTACCGAGGGAGTGTCTCACTGATGGAGGGACAGTACCGAGGGAGTGTCTCACTGATGGAGGGACAGTACCGAGGGAGTGTCTCACTGATGGAGGGACAGTACCGAGGGAGTGTCTCACTGATGGAGGGACAGTACCGAGGGAGTGTCTCACTGATGGAGGGACAGTACCGAGGGAGTGTCTCACTGATGGAGGGACAGTACCGAGGGAGTGCCTCACTGATGGAGGGACAGTCATGAGGGTGGGCTTCTTTCTCAGAGGTGCCATATTCCTGATGAGACATGAAACTGAGGCCCCAGGATTTTCTTGGAACGGAGTAGGGACAGTGGAGGATTAGCGCTACCCAATCTTTCCGGATACTACTGGGCGGCGAACGCATCGATGGTGCGCAAGTGGGTGATGGAGGGGGAGGGGGCAGCTTGGAAACGTATGGAGAGGGCATCCTGCGGCAATACAAGCCTGGGGGCGCTAGTAACGGCACCATGGCCGCTCCCCCCCACAAGGTATACCACGAGTCCGGTAGTGGCGGCCACCCTTAAAATCTGGGGGCAGTGGAGGCGACACAGGGGGGAAGTGGGGGGTCTGATGGCGGCGCCACTGAGAGGGAACCACAGATTTGTCCCGGGGAACACTGGCGGGGGATTCCAGAGCTGGCACAGGGCGGGCATCAGGCAACTGAGGGACATGTTCATAGAGGGGAGGTTTGCGAGCCTGGGAGAGCTGGAGGAGAAATTTGAGCTCCCCCCGGGGAACGCGTTTAGATACCTGCAGGTGAAGGCATTTGCCAGACGACAGGTGGAAGGATTTCCCTTGCTTCCCGATAGAGGGGTGAGTGATAGGGTGCTGTCAGGGGTCTGGGTCGGGGAAGGGAAGGTCTCGGACATCTACAAAATAATGCAGGAGGTGGAGGAGGTATCGATAGAGGAGCTGAAAGACAAGTGGGAAGCGGAGCTGGGAGAGCAGATAGAAGATGGGACATGGGCGGATGCCTTAGAGAGGGTCAATTCATCGTCGTCGTGCGCAAGGTTGGGCCTCATCCAATTTAAGGTGCTGCACAGAGCCCATATGACGGGGACTAGGATGAGTCGGTTCTTCGGGGGTGAGGACAGGTGTGTTAGGTGTTCGGGAAGCCCTGCGAACCATGTACATATGTTCTGGATGTGCCCGGCACTGGAAGAGTTCTGGGAGGGGGTGGCGGGGACGGTATCGAGAGTGGTGGGAACCAGGGTCAAACCAGGGTGGGGGCTAGCGATTTTTGGGGTTGGGGTGGAGCCAGGAGTACAGGAGGCAGGGGAGGCCGGAATATTGGCCTTTGCGTCCTTGGTAGCTCGGAGAAGGATCTTGATTCAGTGGAGGGACACAAGGCCACCAAGTGTTAACACCTGGTTTAAACGACATGGCAAGCTTCATCCAATTGGAAAGAATCAAATTTGCCCTGAGAGGGTCGGTACAGGGGTTCTTCCGGCGGGTGGCAGCCCTTCCTTGACTTTCTGGATCAGAGATAGGAACTGGAGGCCGAAACAGCAGCAACCCGGGGAGAAGGGGGGGGGGGGGGGAAGGGAGGGGGAGGGGGAGGGGGGGATAGCAACGAAGGGAGCACGTCAGCGGGGGGTCGCGGGCAATGACTGCCCGAGGCCATCGGCAGAAAGGGAAAAAAACGGTTTGGTTGCTAGACTGGTAGCGGCGGGGGGGGGGGGGGGGGGGGGGGGGGAGGGGGGGGGGGAGGGTTGGGGGTGGGGGGGGGAGGGGGGGGGGGTGCGCGCGGGGAAGGGCGTGGGGAGGATTTTCCAGGGGGGATATGTAGTAGGGGTAAATGTTTGTATCGAAAAATTTCAATAAAAATTATTTAAAAAAAAAAAAAAAATGAAACTGAGGCCCCACCTGCCCTCGAAGTTGAAGGTAAAAGATGACATGTTGTGGTTGAAGAGAAGCTGGGGAGTTCTCCCCTGTGTCCTGTCCAATATTAATCCCACAATCACTCAATAAAAATATGTGATGTGCTAATTCTCAACTTGCTATTTGTGGGATCTTGCTGTGCTAATGTTTGACTGCAGTATCACAATCAGTACAATTCAAAATGACATCAGAGGCTGCAGGGAATCTAGGATGCGGAGGTTATGAAAGTTCAATTATAAATCATAAACACAAATAGTCTTTTCTTTAATTTCGGCAGAAATGACAAAAGGCTGTTTGACTGTGTAATTCATCACAATACCTGGATCCTATCCTCACCATATATTTTGAAGAAGTAGGGGCAGCACGGTAGCGCAGTGGGTTAGCCCTGCAGCCTCACGGCGCTGAGGTCCCAGGTTCGATCCCGGCTCTGGGTCACTGTTGGAGTGGAGTTTGTACATTCTCCCCGTGTTTGTGTGGTTTTCGCTGAGACATGGTTGTCATTACTCTCACTGACACATGGTTGTCATTACTCTCACTGACACATGGTTGTCATTACTGTCACTGAGACATGGTTGTCATTACTGTCACTGAGACATGGTTGTCATTACTGTCACTGAGACATGGTTGCCATTACTGTCACTGAGACATGGTTGTCATTACTGTCACTGAGACATGGTTGCCATTACTGTCACTGAGACATGGTTGCCATTACTGTCACTGAGACATGGTTGTCACTGAGACATGGTTGTCATTACTGTCACTGACACATGGTTGTCATTACTGTCACTGAGACATGGTTGTCATTACTGTCACTGAGACATGGTTGTCATTACTGTCACTGAGACATGGTTGCCATTACTGTCACTGAGACATGGTTGCCATTACTGTCACTGAGACATGGTTGTCATTACTGTCACTGAGACATGGTTGTCATTACTGTCACTGAGACATGGTTGCCATTACTGTCACTGAGACATGGTTGCCATTACTGTCACTGAGACATGGTTGCCATTACTGTCACTGAGACATGGTTGTCATTACTGTCACTGAGACATGGTTGTCATTACTCTCACTGAGACATGGTTGCCATTACTGTCACTGAGACATGGTTGTCATTACTGTCACTGAGACATGGTTGCCATTACTGTCACTGAGACATGGTTGTCATTACTGTCGCTGAGACATGGTTGCCATTACTGTCACTGAGACATGGTTGTCACTGAGACATGGTTGTCATTACTGTCACTGAGACATGGTTGCCATTACTGTCACTGAGACATGGTTGCCATTACTGTCACTGAGACATGGTTGCCATTACTGTCACTGAGACATGGTTGTCATTACTGTCACTGAGACATGGTTGTCATTACTCTCACTGAGACATGGTTGCCATTACTGTCACTGAGACATGGTTGTCATTACTGTCACTGAGACATGGTTGCCATTACTGTCACTGAGACATGGTTGTCATTACTGTCGCTGAGACATGGTTGCCATTACTGTCACTGAGACATGGTTGTCACTGAGACATGGTTGTCATTACTGTCACTGAGACATGGTTGTCACTGAGACATGGTTGCCATTACTGTCACTGAGACATGGTTGTCATTACTGTCACTGAGACATGGTTGCCATTACTGTCACTGAGACATGGTTGTCATTACTGTCACTGAGACATGGTTGTCATTACTGTCACTGAGACATGGTTGTCATTACTGTCACTGAGACATGGTTGTCATTACTGTGACTGAGACATGGTTGCCATTACTGTCACTGAGACATGGTTGTCATTACTGTCACTGAGACATGGTTGCCATTACTGTCACTGAGACATGGTTGCCATTACTGTCACTGAGACATGGTTGCCATTACTGTCACTGAGACATGGTTGTCATTACTGTCACTGAGACATGGTTGTCATTACTGTCACTGAGACATGGTTGCCATTACTGTCACTGAGACATGGTTGTCATTACTGTCACTGAGACATGGTTGTCATTACTGTCGCTGAGACATGGTTGAGAGAGGGGCAGGATTGGCAGCTCAATATTCCAGGATACAGGGGGCGGGATTCTCCAACCCCGCGCGGGGATCACGTGATGCCACTCTGACTCCGGTCCGCCATTCTCCGGCGACCGGAGAATCGGTGCCAATGGTGTCGGCGCAGTGCCAGTCGGGGGTCGCTCAACCCGGTCCTCCCGGCAATTCTCCACGCTCGACAGGCTGAATGCCCACTGAGTTCGGCCAAGTCCCGCTGGCGCCGTTCGTGTGTGCTCCTACCTGGCGGGACCTCAGCGTTCATGCCGCAGGGGGTTGTCCTGGTGTGGGAGAGGGGGCATCCGACTCCGGGGGGCCTTCACTTTGGCCAGGCCCACGATCAGGGCCTACCGATCGGCGGGCGACCTTATCCCGGGGGAGGGGGGGCTGTGTTCCTCCGCGCCGGCCCCTGCAGAGTGTGGGTCATACAGATCTATCTGACTCCTGAACACTGCTGCAAAGGTTCTAGCGAAGGTTCTGGCGAAGGTTCTGGCGAAGGTTCTGGCGAAGGTTCTGGAGAAGGTTCTAGCGAAGGTTCTGGCGAAGGTTCTGGCGAAGGTTCTGGCGAAGGTTCTGGCGAAGGTTCTAGCGAAGGTTCTGGCGAAGGTTCTGGCGAAGGTTCTGGCGAAGGTTCTGGCGAAGGTTCTAGCGAAGGTTCTGGCGAAGGTTCTAGCGAAGGTTCTAGCGAAGGTTCTGGCGAAGGTTCTGGCGAAGGTTCTGGCGAAGGTTCTGGCAAAGGTTCTGGGGAAGGTTCTGGCGAAGGTTCTAGCGAAGGTTCTAGCGAAGGTTCTGGCGAAGGTTCTGGCGAAGGTTCTGGAGAAGGTTCTAGCGAAGGTTCTAGCGAAGGTTCTGGCGAAGGTTCTGGCGAAGGTTCTGGCGAAGGTTCTAGCGAAGGTTCTGGCGAAGGTTCTGGCGAAGGTTCTAGCGAAGGTTCTAGCGAAGGTTCTAGCGAAGGTTCTGGCGAAGGTTCTGGCGAAGGTTCTGGCGAAGGTTCTGGCGAAGGTTCTGGCGAAGGTTCTAGCGAAGGTTCTGGCGAAGGTTCTGGCGAAGGTTCTGGCGAAGGTTCTGGCGAAGGTTCTAGCGAAGGTTCTAGTGAAGGTTCTAGCGAAGGTTCTGGCGAAGGTTCTGGCGAAGGTTCTAGCGAAGGTTCTGGCGAAGGTTCTGGCGAAGGTTCTAGCGAAGGTTCTGGCGAAGGTTCTGGCGAAGGTTCTGGCGAAGGTTCTGGCGAAGGTTCTGGCGAAGGTTCTGGCGAAGGTTCTAGCGAAGGTTCTGGCGAAGATTCTGGCGAGGCGACTGGACGGCTGCCAGAAATGACCGTGGAAGGTCAGAGCGGGTTTGTCATAGGCAGACATCTGATGGCAAACATCAGGTGTCTGCTAAACATGGTCATGACCGCACCCAGGGAGGAGACACCAGAGATGATCATCTCACTGGACGCAGAGAAGGCCTTTGACCAGTGGAGTGGAAGTACCTCTTTGAGGTACTGGAACGGTTTGGGTTTGGGCCAGGGTTCACCTCGTGTGTGAAGCTGCTGTAGAGCGCTTCATGGCAAGTATCTGGACGAATGCCACAGGCTCAAATTACCTCCAGCTGCCCAGAGGCACAAGGCAGGGATCTCCATTGTTCATGCTGCCGTTCGCTCTGGCAATTGAACCATTGGCTATCATGCTGAGATCAGCGGCAGGGTGGAGAGGCATGCAGAGAGGAGAGAGGGAGCACCCACCCCCATGGGAAAGATACTGATGTTCCTGAGGCTTCTCGAACCTGAGTAAGAGCAAGATCTTCCTGGTAAACCCCCAGGAAAGGGAGGTGGAGCTGGGAGTGCTGCTGTTCAAACTGGCCCAGACTAACTTCAGATAGCTGGGGATCCAGGTAGCCCAGAGCTGGGCCCACCTCCACAAGTGGAACCTGTCTAGCCTGGTGGAGGAGGTGAAAGGTAACCTACGGAGGTGGGAATCACTCCCGTTCTCCCGGGTTGGGAGAGTGCAAATGATAAAGATGAACATCCAGCCAAGGTTCCTATTCATGTTCGGATCGCTCCTTTCATGCCAGGATAGACAAACCGATCTCGGCCTTGGTGTGGGCGGGGTAGAAACCCAGGATTTGTGGAACTGGCCTCCATAGGGTCCGTCGCTTGGGGGGTGGGTCTGGTACTGCCAAACCTCCTGTACTACTATTGGGCAAACATGGAAAGGGTGCAAGGTTGGCAGCTGGGGGCAGAGTGGGTGCAGACAGAAGAACCTTCTTGTGTAGGGATGTCCCTGTGGGCATTGGTCACTGCCCCACTCCCATTCTTACCGGCCAAACACTCAACATGATGGCGGAGCCCACAGGCCGCACGTGTTGCGAGTTGAGCAAGGTGGCGGTGTCCACTGGCAGCATGTGGTCCGAGGAGGGGAAGATGGCGGCGCCCACGGGCCGTGCGTGGCCTGGGGAGGGGAAGATGGCGGCTCTCACTGGCCGCACGTGGGGGGTGCCGGGACAATAGTGGCGATTGAGCGGGCCTGGCACACTGCAGCAAAATGTCCCTTCTTGCCACAGGCCTTGCAGAGGGTGCTCCGCGCCGGGCAGCACTGTCGGGGGTATTTTGACTGCCCACAGAAGTAGCATTTGGGCCCCCCAGGGTTGGTTGGCTGCCGCGCGGCACAGGTGTGGGGTTGGCTGAGGGCGGTCACTGATGGGGTCCCCGATGCACGGGGGGTGGGCCGCGCAGTCGGGGGCATAGGCCTGAATGTTGTGTGATGCTACAGTAAGTGAGCGCGCTAGTCTTTTGGTCGCCGCGAGGTTGAGCTGGCGGATGCCCGTAACAAAAGCGTCTCTCATTAGTAAATTCGAGTGTTCCGTGGCCGAAACAGCCTGACAGTCACAACGCCCTCTAACTAGGGCGA
Source organism: Scyliorhinus canicula (assembly GCF_902713615.1). NCBI lineage: Eukaryota > Metazoa > Chordata > Chondrichthyes > Carcharhiniformes > Scyliorhinidae > Scyliorhinus > Scyliorhinus canicula. Next base: position 1,490,212 of record NC_052170.1, read on the forward strand.
GAAGGGCGTGCCAGAAATCTTCCAGCGACTCACCAGGAAGTTGACCCTCCCTGGGGTACAGTTCCCCCTCTCCTGACTCTCCCTGGGGTACAGTCCCCCCTCTCCTGACTCTCCCTGGGGTACAGTTCCCCCTCTCCTGACTCTCCCTGGGGTACAGTTCCCCCTCTCCTGACTCTCCCTGGGGTACAGTCCCCCCTCTCCTGACTCTCCCTGGGGTACAGTTCCCCCTATCCTAACTCTCCCTGGGGTACAGTTCCCCCTCTCATGACTCTCCCTGGGGTACAGTTCCCCCTCTCCTGACTCTCCCTGGGGTACAGTCCCCCCTCTCCTGACTCTCCCTGGGGTACAGTTCCCCCTCTCCTGACTCTCCCTGGGGTACAGTTCCCCCTCTCCTGACTCTCCCTGGGGTACAGTTCCCCCTCTCCTGACTCTCCCTGGGGTACAGTTCCCCCTCTCCCGTCTCTTCCTGGGGTACAGTTCCCCCTGACTGTCCCTGGGGTACAGTTCCCCCTCTCCCGACACCCTGGAGTACAGTTCCCCCCCTCCTGCCTCGCCCTGGGGTACAGTTCCCCCTCTCCTGACTCTCCCTGGGGTACAGTCCCCCCTCTCCTGACTCTCCCTGGGGTACAGTTCCCCCTATCCTAACTCTCCCTGGGGTACAGTTCCCCCTCTCATGACTCTCCCTGGGGTACAGTTCCCCCTCTCCTGACTCTCCCTGGGGTACAGTCCCCCCTCTCCTGACTCTCCCTGGGGTACAGTTCCCCCTCTCCTGACTCTCCCTGGGGTACAGTTCCCCCTCTCCTGACTCTCCCTGGGGTACAGTTCCCCCTCTCCCGTCTCTTCCTGGGGTACAGTTCCCCCTGACTCTCCCTGGGGTACAGTTCCCCCTCTCCCGACTCCCTGGAGTACAGTTCCCCCCCTCCTGCCTCGCCCTGGGGTACAGTTCCCCCTATCCTGACTCTCTCTGGGGTACAGTTCCCCCTCTCCTGACTCTCTCTGGGGTACAGTTCCCCCTCTCCTGACTCTCCCTGGGGTACAGTTCCCCCTCTCCTGTCTCTCCCTGGGGTAGAGTTCCCCCTCTCCTGACTCTCCCTGGGGTACAGTTCCCCCCCCCTCCTGACTCCCCTGGGGTACAGTTCTCCCTCTCCTGTCTCTCCCTTGGGTACAGTTCCCCCTCTCCTGACTCTCCCTGGGGTACAGTTCCCCCTCTCCTGACTTTCCCTGGGGTACAGTTCCCCCTCTCCTGACTCTCCCTGGGGTACAGTTCCCTCTCTCCTGACTCTCCCTGGGGTTCAGTTCCCCCTCTCCTGACTCTCCCTGGGGTACAGTTTCCCCTCTCCTGACTCTCCCTGGGGTACAGTTCCCCCTCTCCCGTCTCTCCCTGGGGTACAGTTCCCCCTGACTCTCCCTGGGGTACAGTTCCCCCTCTCCCGACTCTCCCTGGAGTACAGTTCCCTCTCTCCTGACTCTCCCTGGTGTTCAGTTCCCCCTCTCCTGACTCTCCCTGGGGTACAGTTCCCCCTCTCCTGACTCTCCCTAGGTACAGTTCCCTCTCTCCTGACTCTCCCTGGTGTTCAGTTCCCCCTCTCCTGACTCTCCCTGGGGTACAGTTCCCTCTCTCCTGACTCTCCCTGGTGTTCAGTTCCCCCTCTCCTGACCCTCCCTGGGGTACAGTTCCCCCACTCCTGACTCTCCCTGGGGTACAGTTCCCCCTCTCCTGACTCTCCCTGGGGTACAGTTCCCCCTCTCCTGACTCTCCCTGGGGTACAGTTCCCCCTCTCCTGACTCTCCCTGGGGTATAGTTCCCCCTCTCCTGACTCTCCCTGGGGTACAGTTCCCCCTCTCCCGACTCTCCCTGGGGTACAGTTCCCCCTCTCCTGACTCCCCCTGGGGTACAGTTCCCCCTCTCCCGACTCTCCCTGGGTACAGTTCCCCCTCTCCTGACTCTCCCTGGGGTACAGTTCCCCCTCTCCCGACTCTCCCTGGGGTACATTGCTTCAGTTGATGGTCATGTTCTGGACATAACTGTGGTATCCAGGCATGGCCTTGTTTTAGGCCTGATTATATTGGATATTTTAAATTAAATAATTGGACATTTTAAATCAAACCTCAGAGTGGCTGGTGGAAATTCAGATTGGACCAAAGTGTTTTTGAAAACTCACCACTATTCTTAGAATTCCCCCTATACCAAAAAGGGCCGACATTCTAAATAGTGAACAAGGATTCTCACTCCCTGACTCCGATGCAGGCTTCGGTGGGTGCTATTCAGGTCAAACTATATGTTCAAGTTATCCCCCGGTTTAACCCATACCTTCACCGAAGATTTTATCTACTTACCACTTAGTAGCATTGATGTCCTGGGTCCTGCATTGCTAAGTAAGTAAAGTAAACTTTAGGAATAACCACTATTTCAGGTTAAATTAAGCTATTTTATTTATTTTTTTCTTTTAAAAGCTGCAAACACTTTCTTTACAGAAAGGTGAAAAGATCTTGCTTCTGGATCCTTCTGGTTGGTTGAAGGGACCTTCAGGCCCACCTTGACAATCAATCTCTTTAAAGTCTGGTCTTCTTGAGATGTATTCGCTGGTTAGCTCTGTTGCTGTGTCTTGTCGATCCATGTACTGAGCTATAAGAGCTGGCTCTGCTAGCTATCTCTCAGCTGGCTCTGATTCCTGTTTAAATTCTAGTCTTCCTTAGATGTATAGCTGTTTAAACTCGGCTGCTTGTCTCATCTTTCCCATGACCGAGCTGTGAGAGCTGAATATGCTTCTCTCCTCTCTCCTCTCTCTGAGTTCTGGTTCCGCTCTGCGCTTTGTCCCTGGATTTATAACCTCTTTCTAACAATTATCAAGTTTTTATTACCTTATTGTCAATTGACTTTGATTGTTAAAAAGTATCTTTGATCTAAACATTCTAATACAAGTAAGTATTCATTTTGAGCATAGCCTCACCTCTCAGATCTGATTACATTGTCCTTTGTGATCTTCAAAGTTCCGTTGTGATATTCAAAATGCTTTGGTTTCAAGAGGTGTTATTTTTAATTCCTGTCATTTCGATAGTTTAATTTTCCAATTGTCCCCAACTCATGGGCGCGATTCTCCGCACTCCCGACGGTGCGGAGAATAGCGTGGCTCGTAAAATTTTATGGCCACGCTGTTCCGACGCCCTCCCGCTATTCTCCCCCCCCCCCCCCCACGCCCGACTCCCGATACGAATCGCTGCCGCCGTTTCTTTACGGCCGGCAGCGATTCTCAGCTGTTCGATGGGCCGAGTTCCCAGCCCTTTACGGCTGTTTTTACGAATGGGAAACACACCTGGTCTGGCCGTTCGTAAAAACGGCCGTAAACTCTCGATCTTTAAAACCATGGCACCGATTGGCACGGCAGTACCACGGCCGTGCCAAGGGTGCCATGGGCCCGAGATCGGTGGGCACCGATCGCGGGCAGCGGGCCCGATGCCCGCGCACTCTTTGTCCCTCCGCCGCCCCGCTGTATCACTTCGCGGGGCGGCTGAGGGGCATCCCGGCCCGCGCATGCGCGGGTTTCACGCAAATGCGCGATGACGTCATCCGCGTATGCGCGGGTTGGAGTCTTCCAATCCGCGCATGCGCGGCTGACGTCATATGACGCGTCAGCCGGCGCTAACTCTGGCAAGCGGGCTTAACAAAATTCGTTAAGCCCGCGATGCCGGAGTTTACGGCGTCGGGCTGCTAGCCCCGACCGGGGACCAGAATCGGTTCCTGGTCGGGAAGGGGCGCGCTGGCGTCAAACCCGCCCGGATTTGACGCCAGCCTTACGATTTCTCCCCATATGGGAGAATCGCGCCCCATAACTTTGCCTTTGATTTTGACTTTAAATTGTGTTTCTCGAAGACAGGTTGTCTCCAATTTTCTTTAATTTACTTGATGTTAGTAGAATTTCAAACTTAGAATTGACACCAAATTCAAATGAACCTAATCCTTTCCTTTTCCAGATGCTTCCTAAAATACTTTCCATAAAGGTGTGAACCATTGTTTTTAGCTTAATACAAGAATCCTGTGTGTTTGCTAAGCCTGCTTGAGAGAAAGAATCTGCATTTTTTAATCCTGTTCTTTGCAGCTGCTATTAACCCTTTATGGGATCTTTCCCTGTATCCTCTGATGTTTCTCTCAGACCAGATATTGCCAGACTCCCATGTTTCAAATGACACATTTTCCTGTATTTTCAACAACAAAAGTCAAAGACACAACCGACAGACAAACTGCCAGGCCATGTCTGGTCCTGCCTGTCAGTGGCCCATCAGAAGATCCTCGATTTTTTTGTTGTACACTGATTTGTTTTGGGCAGCCCAGACCAACCCAGCCTCTCGGGCACCCGGAATGGGTCTCGGTGCCCTGTCAAAAGGGCATCAAGAGACCCACCGGGTGTTAGGCCCCCGCCTGAGAACTCACTGACCGGACGCTAGAGAGGTTTGTGGGAGTGTGGGGAGGGAGGGGGTAAAGGAAGGTGTCCCAAGGCACACCCCAGGGAAGACTCCATGCAGAAGCAATCAAGACCAGAAACGGAAGGAAGCTGTTTTCGAGACCAACTATCGCCGTGACGGACCTGACAAACTCAGAGAATCAGACCCACGGCTCGATCAAAGTCACCTTTACAGGTAGTCTGACAAATCTTGGAATCTTCAGCAAATGTCATTGGGTGAATTCCAGGGCAAATGTTGCTAGTAAAAGTTGGTTTATTTTATACTTGTGATGACCTTTGTTTGCTTCGTCAATAAAGACACCTGGGTAAAACGTTTGATCAATGCACTGATCGAAAGTATGTGAGATTGTACAGATACAAGACAGTGGGCAGCTGAAGACTGGGGGTGTGGGTGTCCACATGGAGCCTGCAGCACAACAGTGGGCAGTGCTCAGAGGCTGAGCAATGTTTACCTTTCCTTGGGCCCCTGGTATCCCCTCCAGTATCACAGGGCTGGGTACTGGGAGCTGCTGGGGGATTTCTCATTTGCACAGCCCAGCTCTGCTCAGTATTTCTGCAGCCTTTTGATAACTAGCCCAGTTTCTAGCAAAGGAATTTTGGCAACAGGATGCTATTATTATTATTATTATTATTAATAAACCGGAATCAGCAATTCCGCTGCCCTGGGTGGGTCAGCTCATCAGGAAACAGCCAGGAAACAAAGTTAAGCATGGACCAGCGACATGGAACTTCCCCCTGGTAATTTAAACAATTGCATAGTTTCTGTGCCTCTACATAACCCTCTTAACTGCCCTCTGACAATCAAGCTGAACTGGACTCGAGGCTGGCCTTGCCCTTGACACCCATATATGAGAATGAAACTTTAATAATATCTCAGGGCTCAGCATGTGACTAACTTCTGGAAATCAGGCAACAAAGAAACTTCTTTTTTCTGTCATCTGAAGTCAATCTCTCCAACACTTTCTCTACTATTGTCTATCTCTTTATCTCTCTTTTACGCCAAACGCTGTGATAATCTCTATTCTCAATCTAAATTCCCTTGTGGATCTCCAGATCTTGCTCACTCTCTTTCTGGCTCTCTCTCTGTTATGATTTCCACAGTTAGTGAGTGTGTTTAGCTTTGTTAGTTAATATGGAGGTTCTGTGAATGTGGGTAAGTGCTGTACATATCGGTGTTTCAGCAGTCAATCCATCAGTCTGATGCTGAGGCTGGATATTTATCAGTTCACGACATTTTGCAAGATTGAAGACTCCAGCTTGTGGTAAATTTAATTTTTCTCATTCTAGAGATTGCGGCTCAGTCACAGGAAAGACAGAGTTCCTCCACTGAAGGATCCACTTGCGTAAACAGTGAAACAAGCGGCCAGACACGAGCAGTAACGGAGGCACTCAATTGCTGCAGGTACTAATAACCCACTTCCCATGTCGAGCAACTGGGGACACCAGGGTGGGACAGAGGTCAAACGTCCGAGAGAGGGGTCAGTTATTCAACCAGGTGGGGTACGTGGCCAGTGGAATTAGAAAAGGTGAAAGGTCAGTGGGACTGGGAGAGCTGAAGGGTCAGTGGGACAGAGGGGTGAAGGGTCAGTGGGACAGAGGGGTGAAGGGTCAGTGGGACTTGGAGGGGTAAAAGGTCAGTGAGAGGTGTGAAGGGTCAGTGACAGGGGTGAAGGGTCAGTGGGATTGAAAGAATAGTCAGTGGAACTGGAAAGGGTGAAGGGTCAGTGGGACTGACAAGGTTCATAGGTCAGTGGGACAGAGAGGTGTGGAGGGTCAGTGGGACAGAGGAGGAAGAATCAATGGGACTGGGAGGGGTGAAGGGTCAGTGGGACTGGAAGGGGTGAAGGGTCAGTGGGTCTGGGAGGGGTGAAGGGTCCGTGGGACTGGAAGGGGTGAAGGGTCAGTGGGTCTGGAAGGGGTGAAGGGTCAATGGGACTCGGAGGGGTGAAGGGTCAGTGGGTCTGGGTGGGATGAAAGGTCAATGAGTCTCGGAGGGGTAAAGGTCAATGGGACTGGGAGGGGTGAAGAGTCAGTGGGACTGGGAGGGGTGAAGGGTCAGTGGGTCTGGGAGCGGTGAAGGGTCAGTGGATCTGGGAGGGGTGAAGGGTCAGTGGGTCTGGGAGGGGTGAAGGGTCAGTGGGTCTGGGAGGGGTGAAGGATCAGTGGGTCTGGGAGGGGTGAAGGGTCAGTGGGACTGGGAGCGGTGAAGGGTCAGTGAGTCTGGGAGAGGTGAAGGGTCAGTGGGTCTGGGAGGGGTGAAGGGTCAATGGGTCTGGGAGAGGTGAAGGGTCAGTGGGTCTGGGAGCGGTGAAAGGTCAATGGGACTTGGAGGGGTGAAGGGTCAGTGGGTCTGGGAGGGGTGAAGGGTCAGTGGGTCTGGGAGTGGTTAAGGGTCAATGGGTCTGGGAGAGGTGAAGGGTCAGTGGGTCTGGGAGCGGTGAAAGGTCAATGGGACTTGGAGGGGTGAAGGGTTAGTGGATCTGGGAGGGGTGAAGGGTCAATGGGACTTGGAGGGGTGAAGGGTCAGTGGATCTGGGAGGGATGAAGGAAGGGTCAGTGGGTTTGGGAGGGATGAAGGGTCAGTGGGTCTGGGAGCGGTGAAGGGTCAATGGGACTGGGAGGGGTGAAGGGTCAGTGGGTCTGGGAGGGGGTGAAGGAAGGGTCAGTGGGTCTGGGAGTGGTGAAGGGTCAATGGGTCTGGGAGGGGTGAAGGGTCAGTGGGTCTGGGTGGGGTGAAGGGTCAATGGGGCTCGGAGGGGTGAAGAGTCAATGGGACTGAGAGCAGTGAAGGGTCAGTGGGACTGGCAGGGGTGAAGGGTCAGTGGATCTGGAAGGGGTGAAGGAAGGGTCAGTGGGTCTGGGAGTGGTGAAGGGTCAATGGGTCTGGGAGGGGTGAAGGGTCAGTGGGTCTGGGTGGGGTGAAGGGTCAATGGGGCTCGGAGGGGTGAAGAGTCAGTGGGACTGAGAGCGGTGAAGGGTCAATGGGTCTGGAAGGGGTCAAGGAAGGGTCAGTGGGTCTGGGTGGGGTGAAGGGTCAATGGGGCTCGGAGTGGTGAAGAGTCAGTGGGACTGAGAGCGGTGAAGGGTCAGTGGGACTGGCAGGGGTGAAAGGTCAGTGGATCTGGAAGGGGTGAAGGGTCAGTGGGTCTGGGAGCAGTGAAGGGTCAATGGGACTGGGAGGGGTTAAGGGACCATGGGTGATGTGCCATCAATTATAACAAAGACGAGTTGTGGAACAAAACTGTGGCTTTAATAAGCTAAACGAGAACCTGCTGGTAACTGATCCCGAACTGGGGCAGGGCCAGAGGTCGGCCACCTTTATACAGAGCCTGAGGGGAGGAGCCACAGGCCGAGCCAGCAGAGACAACAAACAATATATACAATAAAGTAACAGTGTTTACCACATGTGGTGAATGTACTTCATGTAATTCACACTGTATAGTATTGCGTTCACACTGTATAGTATTGTGTCCTTGTGGGCCCTGTCTGTGAGCCGTTGCACGGCTCTGCCCACAGGGGGAGATGAGGAGCTTGTACAGGGCTCCACCCTCGGCTCCACCCTCGGCTCCGCCCATGGCCCCTCCCACTACTGGAAGTATAAAGTGCTGTAGCCTTGTGAGCCTGCCCTCAGTTCTTCTGGTCGCAGGCAGGCTCAGTTGTAAGTCTATTAAAGCCACAGGTTACTTCCTATCGTGTCTGGAGTGAATTGATGGTCACATCAATTTAATAGACTTAAGAAAACCACTATGGAATCAGCCCTCAAACCTGATCGACTAGAACTCGACCCGCAGGCTGCAGAGGCGAAGGAAATCTTTCTACACTGGCTTTGGTGTTTCAAGGCCCACCTGGCTGCATCGGCTACCTCCGCTACTACAGAGGAGCAGAAACTCAGTCTACTGCACGCACGGGTGAGCCATCGCATCTCTACACAACTCAACAGTACCGACTCGTACACCGAGGCCCTGGCTATGCTCGACCAATTATACGTGCGGCCGGTAAACGAGGTCTACGCGCGGCACATTTTCACCACCCGCTGCCAGCACCCCGCAGAGTCGCTAGAGGACTACCTGCGCAATTTAAAAGCCCTTGCACGGGAATGTAACTTTCAGGCTGTAACTGCCTCCCAGCATATGGAACTCGCTGTCCGTGATGTGTACGTTGCAGGGCTCCGGTCTAACTATGTGCGCCAGCGACTACTCGAAAAAGGGGCCCAGAACTTGGAGGACACGGTAGCGCTAACCACCACAATGGAAGTCGCGTTTCAAAGTCACAACTCATTCCCTGACCAGCGACTACCCCAGGCCTGCGCCCCACGGCCACCCACCCACTATGGAGCACCAGCGTGCCATTTTTGTGGTCAGCCCCAACACCCACGGCAGCAATGCCCGGCCCGCAAAGCGACCTGCAGCAGCTGCGGTCGAAAAGGACACTATGCCAAAGTATGCCTGTCGAAATCGAAACCCTCTAACTCCCCCGCAGTCCAGAGCAATCTCTCCCCCAACTCGCAGGCCCGCAGACCCCATAATGTTGCAGCGTGTCTGCCGACTCCGCCTCCTCCCGACATGTGCGACTCATGGGGGCCGCCATCTTGGCAATCCTCCCCCACGCGGCCAGCCATGTGCGAGTCATGGGGGCCGCCATCTTGGGCGCCATCTTCCTCGCAGCCCGCCACGTGCGATCCACGGGGGCGGCCATCTTCTTCATTGCCCGCCATGTGCGATCAACGGGGGCCACCATCTTGGCTATCACCCAATGTTCACCTCGGCGACTACGACCTCCGCGGACAGTCATCACGGGGCCACTCCAGCACTGCTGATCGAGCCGCCGACTACCCGCAACTCAACGCAGTCACTTTGGACCAGTCGCGTCTGAAGCACCTCAGGAGCTCGATGATGTCCGTTCAAATCAACGGGTACAAGACACCGTGCCTCTTCGACTCCGGGAGCACCGAGAGCTTCGTACAGCCTGACCTGGTAAGACGCTGTTCGCTCCCTATCTTCCCTGCATGGCAAACTATCTCCCTCGCCTCGGGTTCGCACTCGGTCCAAATACAAGGGTGCACCGCCGTGACCCTAACGATTCAGGGCGCCAGCTACTCTCATTTCCAGCTGTACATACTCCCAGACCTCTGCACCCCACTCTTACTCGGGCTCGATTTACGATGCCACCTCAAGAGCCTCACACTCAGCTTCGGTGGAACCCTGCCCCCTCTCACTATATACAGCTTCGCAACTCTAAAAATCGACCCCCCTCCACTCTTCGCTAACCTAACGGCTAACTGTAAACCAGTAGCCACTCGCAGCAGGTGGTACAGCCTGCAGGACAGAGTATTCATCAGAGCCGAAGTCCAGCGGCTCCTACGTGAGGGAGTCATAGAGGCCAGTAACAGCCCCTGGAGAGCTCAGGTGGTGGTCATCAAGACCGGGGAAAAGTTCCGGATGGTGGTTGATTACAGCCGAACCATTAACCGGTTCACGTACCTCGATGCGTACCCCCTCCCCAGAATTCCAGACATGGTCAACCAGATCGCCCAGTACCGCATATTCTCCACGGTGGATCTGAAGTCTGCTTACCACCAGCTCCCAATCCGCCCGGAGGACCGCCACTACACGGCGTTCGAGACAGATGGCCGCCTCTTCCATTTCCTCCGAGTTCCCTTTGGCGTCACGAATGGGGTTTCGGTGTTCCAACGAGCAATGGACCGAATGGTGGACCAGTACGGGCTGCGGGCCACGTTTCCGTACTTGGACAATGTCACCATCTGCGGCCATGATCAGCAGGACCACGACGCCAACCTCCACCGATTTCTCCAAACCGCCCAGAAACTCAATCTCACCTACAATAAGGAGAAATGCGTTTTCCGCACAACCAGACTAGCCATCCTTGGCTATGTCGTGGAAAACGGAGTCCTGGGCCCCGACTCGGACCGTATGTGCCCCCTCTGACAACTCCCTCTCCCTCATTGTCCCAGGGCCCTCAAGAGTTGCCTGGGATTCTTCTTTTATTATGCCCAGTGGGTCCCCCAGTATGCAGACAAAGCCCGCCCACTATTTAAGACCACACTCTTCCCACTGTCAGCTGAGGCCCGCCAGGCCTTCAACTGCATCAAGGAGGACATTGCCAATCCGTCCCCTTTCAGGTGGAGAGCGATGCCTCAGAGGTCGCTCTCACCGCCACTCTGAATCAGGCAGGGAGACCAGTAGCCTTCTTCTCCCGAACCTTCTCTGCTTCGGAACTTCGACACTCCTCAGTCAAAAAAGAAGCTCAAGCCATTGTGGAAGCTGTACGGCACTGGAGGCACTTCCTCACAGGTAGGAGGTTCACCCTCATCACCGACCAGAGATCGGTTGCCTTCATGTTCGACAACTCGCAAAGGGGCAAAATAAAAAACAATAAAATCTTGAGGTGGAGGATCGAACTCTCCACCTATAATTATGACATCATATATCGACCAGGGAAGCTCAACGAGCCCCCAGATGCCCTGTCCTGCGGCACGTCTCCAGCGGGCAAGACGACCGCCTAAAGGCTATCCACAACGACCTCTGCCACCCGGGGGTCACCCGGCTCGCCCACTATGACAAAGCCTGAAATCTGCCTTTCTCCACCGAGGAGGTAAAAGCCATCACCAGGGATTGCCTGATCTGCGCGGAGTGTAAACCGCACTTCTATAGACCAGACAAGGCCCAACTGGTAAAGGCCTCCCGGCCCTTTGAACGCCTGAGCATTGATTTCAAAGGGTCACTCCCCTCGACCAATCGAAATGTGTACTTCCTCAACGTCATAGACGAATTCTCCCGCTTCCTCTTTGCTATCCCGTGCCCCGATATGACCTCTCACACAGTCATCAGAGCCCTGCGCAGTGTCTTCACCCTGTTTGGTTTCCCCAGCTACGTACACAGCGACAGGGGTTCATCCTTTATGAGCGACGAGCTGCGTCAGTACCTGCTCGACAAGGGCATCGCCTCGAGCAGCACTACCAGCTACAACCCCAGGGGGAACGGGCAGGTGGAGAGGGAGAACGCGACGATCTGGAAGACCGTCCTACTGACCCTCCGGTCCAGGAATCTCCCGACCTCCCACTGGCAGGAGGTTCTCCCCGATGCGCTCCATACAATTAGGTCCCTCCTGTGCACCGCCACCAACCAGACCCCTCACGAACGACTATTTGTTTTCCCTCAGGGCACTACCACGGGGGCTTCGCTCCCATCCTGGTTGAGGACACTGGGCCCGGTTCTCCTCCGGAAGCACGTCCGGACACACAAAACGGACCCACTAGTAGAGAGGGTACTACTGCTACATTTGAACCCACACTACGCCTTTATTGAATACCCCGACGGCCATCAGGACACCGTCTCCCTCCGGGACCTGGCGCCTGCAGGATCCACCACTACCAACACCACCGCCGAGGTACCCCTCACACTACACCCCACCCAGACCCCCCACGCCCTGCGCCCCCACGCCTATAGGTTTCCTGCGCCCCCCTTCGCCCGTCGTACCGGTCAGGAACTGAGCTCGGACCGAAACACCCCCGGAGTCCACCCTCATATCCACACCGACCATCACCACCCAGCCACCCGAAGAGGCTGCAACCCCGGTGCTCCGCCGATCCCAAAGGACGACTTGGCCACCGGACCGGCTCAACCTGTAGACCCGTCACCCCCGCCGGACTTGATTTTCTTACAGGGGGTGAATGTACTTCATGTAATTCACACTGTACAGTATTGTGTCCTTGTGGGCTCTGTCTGTGAGCCGTTGCGCGGCTCTGCCCACAGCGGGAGATGAGGAGCTTGTACAGGGTTCCACCCTCGGCTCCACCCATGGCCCCTCCCACTACCGGAAGTATAAAGTGCTGCAGCCTTGTGAGCCTTCCGGCAGTTCTTCTGGTCGCAGGCAGGCTCAGTTGTAAGTCTATTAAAACCACAGTTTACTTCCTATCGTGTCTCGAGTGAATTGATGGTCACATCACCACAATATATACAATACAGTAACAGTGGTTTACCACAGTGGGTCTGGGAGGGGTGAAGGATGAATGGGACTGGGAGGGGTGAAGGGTCAGTGGGACTGGGAGAGGTGAAGGGTCAGTGGGTATGGAAGGGGTTAAGGGTCAGTGGGTCTGGAAGGGGTTAAGGGTCAGTGGGACTGGGAGAGGTGAAGGGTCAGCGGACTGTGAATGGTGAAGTGTGGTGTGGGTAGAACTGGGTAAATGAAGGGTTTGTGCCAAATTGCAGGGTTTCCTGGTAGGCTATTCGCAGACTGCTCGCAGATGTGACACCCTTAGAAGCTACATTTGCATTTTTCACATTTCACTCACTTTGTGTGGTTTCCGCTGTCTAGAACAGTATTTATTGCCCAACCAGATCCCCTGACAATGCGGTGGCACTGCTTTCAATAACACTAGTGGTTCATTCTGAGCAGTCTAGAATGATGGAGTACAGGCGGAGCTGATTTAAACTTTCAGCCTTCTGTAATCTTTGGTACAACACTCTATCCCCACAACCGTCCCCACAGCCTGATTTACCCAAACAACGTTTCAAAGATCCCACTGATTCTGCTTTCAACGCACTTTCTGACAGAATGTTTAACTCGCGACAATTGACTGAAAAAACTCCCCATCCTCGAGTTACTGAGCAGTCTGTGTACATCAATCTGTGTCCCCTAGTTACTGAGCAGCCAGTATACATCAATCTATGTCCCCTAGTTACTGAGCCGTCTGTGTACATCAATCTGTGTCCCCTAGTTACTGAGCCGTCTGTGTACATCAATCTGTGTCCCCTAGTTACTGAGCCGTCTGTGTACATCAATCTGTGTCCCCTAGTTACTCTGCCGTCTGTGTACATCAATCTGTGTCCTCTAGTTACTGAGCAGTCTGTGTACATCAATCTGTGTCCCCTAGTTACTCTGCCGTCTGTGTACATCAATCTGTGTCCTCTAGTTACTGAGCAGTCTGTGTACATCAATCTGTGTCCCCTAGTTACTCTGCCGTCTGTGTACATCAATCTGTGTCCCCTAGTTACTGAGCAGCCTGTGTACATCAATCTGTGTCCCCTAGTTACTGAGCAGCCAGTATACATCAATCTGTCTCCCCTAGGTACTGAGCAGCCTGTGTACATCAATCTGTGTCCCCTAGTTACTGAGCAGCCGGTGTACATCAATCTGTCTCCCCTAGTTACTGAGCCGTCTGTGTACATCAATCTGTGTCCCCTAGTTACTGAGCCGTCTGTGTACATCAATCTGTGTCCCCTAGTTACTGAGCCGTCTGTGTACATCAATCTGTGTCCTCTAGTTACTCTGCCGTCTGTGTACATCAATCTGTGTCCTCTAGTTACTGAGCAGTCTGTGTACATCAATCTGTGTCCCCTAGTTACTCTGCCGTCTGTGTACATCAATCTGTGTCCCCTAGTTACTGAGCAGCCTGTGTACATCAATCTGTGTCCCCTAGTTACTGAGCAGCCAGTATACATCAATCTGTCTCCCCTAGGTACTGAGCAGCCTGTGTACATCAATCTGTGTCCCCTAGTTACGGAGCAGCCTGTATACATCAATCTGTCTCCCCTAGTTACTGAGCCGTCTGTGTACATCAATCTGTGTCCCCTAGTTACTCTGCCGTCTGTGTACATCAATCTGTGTCCCCTAGTTACTGAGCCGTCTGTGTACATCAATCTGTGTCCCCTAGTTACTGAGCAGCCAGTATACATCAATCTGTGTCCTCTAGTTACTGAGCAGCCTGTGTACATCAATCTATGTCCCCTAGTTACTGAGCCGTCTGTGTACATCAATCTGTGTCCCCTAGTTACTCTGCCGTCTGTGTACATCAATCTGTGTCCTCTAGTTACTGAGCAGTCTGTGTACATCAATCTGTGTCCCCTAGTTACTCTGCCGTCTGTGTACATCAATCTGTGTCCTCTAGTTACTGAGCAGTCTGTGTACATCAATCTGTGTCCCCTAGTTACTCTGCCGTCTGTGTACATCAATCTGTGTCCCCTAGTTACTGAGCAGCCTGTGTACATCAATCTGTGTCCCCTAGTTACTGAGCAGCCAGTATACATCAATCTGTCTCCCCTAGGTACTGAGCAGCCTGTGTACATCAATCTGTGTCCCCTAGTTACGGAGCAGCCTGTATACATCAATCTGTCTCCCCTAGTTACTGAGCCGTCTGTGTACATCAATCTGTGTCCCCTAGTTACTGAGCCGTCAGTGTACATCAATCTGTGTCCCCTAGTTACTCTGCCGTCTGTGTACATCAATCTGTGTCCCCTAGTTACTGAGCCGTCTGTGTACATCAATCTGTGTCCCCTAGTTACTGAGCAGCCAGTATACATCAATCTGTGTCCTCTAGTTACTGAGCAGCCTGTGTACATCAATCTATGTCCCCTAGTTACTGAGCCGTCTGTGTACATCAATCTATGTCCCCTAGTTACTGAGCAGTCTGTGTACATCAATCTGTGTCCTCTAGTTACTGAGCAGTCTGTGTACATCAATCTGTGTCCCCTAGTTACTGAGCCGTCTGTGTACATCAATCTGTGTCCCCTAGTTACTCTGCCGTCTGTGTACATCAAACTGTGTCCCCTAGTTACTGAGCCGTCTGTGTACATCAATCTGTGTCCCCTAGTTACTGAGCAGCCTGTGTACATCAATCTGTGTCCTCTAGTTACTGAGCCGTCTGTGTACATCAATCTGTGTCCCCTAGTTACTGAGCAGCCTGTGTACATCAATCTGTCTCCCCTAGTTACTGAGCAGCCTGTGTACATCAATCTGTGTCCTCTAGTTACTGAGCCGTCTGTGTACATCAATCTGTGTCCCCTAGTTACTGAGCAGCCTGTGTACATCAATCTGTGTCCTCTAGTTACTGAGCAGCCTGTGTACATCAATCTGTGTCCTCTAGTTACTGAGCAGCCTGTGTACATCAATCTGTGTCCTCTAGTTACTGAACAGCCTGTATACATCAATCTGTGTCCCCTAGTTACTGAGCCGCCTGTGTACATCAATCTGTGTCCTCTAGTTACTGAGCCATCTGTGTACATCAATCTGTGTCCCCTAGTTACTGAGCCGTCTGTGTACATCAATCTGTGTCCTCTAGTTACTGAACAGCCTGTATACATCAATCTGTGTCCCCTAGTTACTGAGCCGCCTGTGTACATCAATCTGTGTCCTCTAGTTACTGAGCAGCCAGTATACATCAATCTGTGTCCCCTAGTTACTGAGCAGCCTGTGTACATTAATCTGTGTCCCCTAGTTACTGAGCAGCCTGTGTACATCAATCTGTGTCCTCTAGTTACTGAGCCGTCTGTGAACATCAATCTGTGTCCCCCTAGTTACTGAGCCGCCTGTGTACATCAATCTGTGTCCCCTAGTTACTGAGCAGCCTGTGTACATCAATCTGTGTCCTCTAGTTACTGAGCAGCCAGTATACATCAATCTGTGTCCCCTAGTTACTGAGCAGCCTGTGTACATTAATCTGTGTCCTCTAGTTACTGAGCAGCCTGTGTACATCAATCTGTGTCCCCTAGTTACTGAGCAGCCTGTGTACATTAATCTGTGTCCTCTAGTTACTGAGCCATCTGTGTACATCAATCTGTGTCCCCTAGTTACTGAGCAGCCTGTGTACATCAATCTGTGTCCCCTAGTTACTGAGCAGCCTGTGTACATCAATCTGTCTCCCCTAGTTACTGAGCAGCCTGTGTACATCAATCTGTGTCCTCTAGTTACTGAACAGCCTGTGTACATCAATCTGTGTCCTCTAGTTACTGAGCAGCCTGTGTACATCAATCTGTCTCCCCTAGTTACTGAGCAGCCTGTGTACATCAATCTGTGTCCTCTAGTTACTGAACAGCCTGTATACATCAATCTGTGTCCCCTAGTTACTGAGCCGTCTGTGAACATCAATCTGTGTCCTCTAGTTACTGAGCCGCCTGTGTACATCAATCTGTGTCCCCTAGTTACTGAGCAGCCTGTGTACATCAATCTGTGTCCTCTAGTTACTGAGCAGCCAGTATACATCAATCTGTCTCCCCTAGTTACTGAGCAGCCTGTGTACATTAATCTGTGTCCTCTAGTTACTGAGCAGCCTGTGTACATCAATCTGTGTCCCCTAGTTACTGAGCAGCCTGTGTACATCAATCTGTGTCCCCTAGTTACTGAGCAGCCAGTATACATCAATCTGTGTCCCCTAGTTACTGAGCAGCCTGTGTACATCAATCTGTTTCCTCTAGTTACTGAGCAGCCTGTGTACATCAATCTGTGTCCCCTAGTTACTGAGCCGTCTGTGTACATCAATCTGTGTCCCCTAGTTACTGAGCCGTCTGTGTACATCAATCTGTGTCCCCTAGTTACTGAGCAGCCTGTGTACATCAATCTGTGTCCTCTAGTTACTGAGCCGTCTGTGTACATCAATCTGTGTCCTCTAGTTACTGAGCAGCCTCTGTACATCAATCTGTGTCCCCTAGTTACTGAGCAGCCTGTGTACATCAATCTGTGTCCTCTAGTTACTGAGCCGTCTGTGTACATCAATCTGTGTCCTCTAGTTACTGAGCAGCCTGTGTACATCAATCTGTGTCCCCTAGTTACTGAGCAGCCTGTGTACATCAATCTGTCTCCCCTAGTTACTGAGCCATCTGTGTACATCAATCTGTCTCCCCTAGTTACTGAGCCATCTGTATACATCAATCTGTGTCCCCTAGTTACTGAGCAGCCAGTATACATCAATCTGTGTCCTCTAGTTACTGAGCAGCCTGTGTACATCAATCTGTGTCCTCTAGTTACTGAGCAGCCTGTGTACATCAATCTGTGTCCTCTAGTTACTGAGCAGCCTGTGTACATCAATCTGTGTCCCCTAGTTACTGAGCCGTCTGTGTACATCAATCTGTGTCCCCTAGTTACTGAGCAGCCTGTGTACATCAATCTGTGTCCTCTAGTTACTGAGCAGCCTGTGTACATCAATCTGTGTCCCCTAGTTACTGAGCAGCCTGTGTACATCAATCTGTGTCCCCTAGTTACTGAGCAGTCTGTGTACATCAATCTGTGTCCTCTAGTTACTGAGCAGCCTGTGTACATCAATCTGTGTCCTCTAGTTACTGAGCAGCCTGTGTACATCAATCTGTGTCCCCTAGTTACTGAGCAGCCTGTGTACATCAATCTGTGTCCCCTAGTTACTGAGCAGCCTGTGTACATCAATCTGTGTCCCCTAGTTACTGAGCAGTCTGTGTACATCAATCTGTGTCCTCTAGTTACTGAGCAGCCTGTGTACATCAATCTGTGTCCTCTAGTTACTGAGCAGCCTGTGTACATCAATCTGTGTCCCCTAGTTACTGAGCAGCCTGTGTACATCAATCTGTCTCCCCTAGTTACTGAGCAGCCTGTGTACATCAATCTGTGTCCTCTAGTTACTGAGCCGTCTGTGTACATCAATCTGTGTCCCCTAGTTACTGAGCAGCCTGTGTACATCAATCTGTGTCCCCTAGTTACTGAGCAGCCTGTGTACATCAATCTGTGTCCCCTAGTTACTGAGCAGCCAGTATACATCAATCTGTGTCCCCTAGTTACTGAGCAGCCTGTGTACATCAATCTGTGTCCCCCTAGTTACTGAGCAGCCTGTGTACATCAATCTGTGTCCCTTAGTTACTGAGCAGCCTGTGTACATCAATCTGTGTCCCTTAGTTACTGAGCAGCCTGTGTACATCAAACTTTGTCCCCCTAGTTACTGAGCAGCCTGTGTACATCAATCTGTGTCCCTAGTTACTGAGCAGCCTGTGTACATCAATCTGTGTCCTCATTGTTACTGAGCAGCCAGTATACATCAATCTGTGTCCCCTAGTTACTGAGCCATCTGTGTACATCAATCTGTCTCCCCTAGTTACTGAGCCGTCTGTGTACATCAATCTGTCTCCCCTAGTTACTGAGCAGCCTGTGTACATCAATCTGTGTCCCCTAGTTACTGAGCAGCCTGTGTACATCAATCTGTGTCCTCTAGTTACTGAGCAGCCTTTGTAGATCAATCTGTGTCCCCTAGTTACTGAGCAGCCTGTGTACATCAATCTGTGTCCCCTAGTTACTGAGCCGTCTGTGTACATCAATCTGTGTCCTCTAGTTACTGAGCAGCCTGTGTACATCAATCTGTGTCCTCTAGTTACTGAGCAGCCTGTGTACATCAATCTGTGTCCCCTAGTTACTGAGCAGCCTGTGTACATCAATCTGTCTCCCCTAGTTACTGAGCAGCCTGTGTACATCAATCTGTGTCCTCTAGTTACTGAGCCGTCTGTGTACATCAATCTGTGTCCCCTAGTTACTGAGCAGCCTGTGTACATCAATCTGTGTCCCCTAGTTACTGAGCAGCCTGTGTACATCAATCTGTGTCCCCTAGTTACTGAGCAGTCTGTGTACATCAATCTGTGTCCCCTAGTTACTGAGCAGCCAGTATACATCAATCTGTGTCCCCTAGTTACTGAGCAGCCTGTGTACATCAATCTGTGTCCCCCTAGTTACTGAGCAGCCTGTGTACATCAATTTGTGTCCCCTAGTTACTGAGCAGCCTGTGTACACCAATCTGTGTCCCTTAGTTACTGAGCAGCCTGTGTACATCAATCTGTGTCCCTTAGTTACTGAGCAGCCTGTGTACATCAATCTGTGTCCCTAGTTATTGAGCAGCCTGTGTACATCAATCTGTGTCCTCATTGTTACTGAGCAGCCAGTATTCATCAATCTGTGTCCTCTAGTTACTGAGCAGCCTGTGTACATCAATCTGTGTCCCCTAGTTACTGAGCAGCCTGTGTACATCAATCTGTGTCCCCTAGTTACTGAGCAGCCTGTGTACATCAATCTGTGTCCCCTAGTTACTGAGCAGCCAGTCACAAAACAATCTTCAACCAACACCCTCTGCCTTCTGGACGCAGGCAGTTTTGGATCCAATTTGCCCTGGATCCCATGGGCTCCTCCCTTCTTCATCAGACTCCCATGTGGGATCTTGTCAAAAGCCTTACTGATCTCTGTCGGCTACATCAACGGCATTACCATCATTTACACACCTAGTTACCTCCTCAAAACATTCAATCAAATGTGTAAGACATGGGGCACCATTCTCCCCTACGGGGTGGCCGTACCGGCGCCGAGGAGTGGCGTGAACCACTCCGCACCAGTGGGGTTGGCACCGTGCCAGCTGGCATCAAAGGGCTTGGCGCTGCGCCAACCTGTGCCAAAGGGCCTCCGCCGGCCGGCGCAAGATGGTGCATGCGCGGGAGCGCCAGCGTGAGCTGGTGTCATCCCAGCGCATGCGCAGGGGGATTCTTCTCCACGCTGGCCATGGCGGACCGTTACACTGGCTGGCACTGAGGGAAAGAGTGCCCCCACGGCATAGGCCGGCCCGCAGATCGGTGCGTCCTGATCACGGGCCAGGCTATCGCGGGCCAGGCTCCCGTGCCCCCCCCCCCCGGGGCCACATCTCCCCGTGCCCCCCCCCCCCCCCCCCCCGGGGCCACATCTCCCCGCCCCCCCCCCCCCCCCCCCCCCCCGGGCCACATCTCCCCGCCCCCCCCTCCCACCCCCCCCCGGGGCCACATCTCCCCGCCCCCCCCCCCCCCCCCACCCGAGGACTCCACAGGCCGCCCACAGAGCCAGACCCCACTGGTACGGACCTGGTGTATTTTACGCTGGCGGGACCCACCGAAAACGGGCAGCCACTTGGCCCATCGCGGGCCGGAGACCTCGCCGGGGTGAGGGGGGCCGCTGCCAACAGCCCACCGACCAGGCACGGCGCGATTCCCGCCCCCGCCGAAAAATCGGCACCGGAGAATCCGGCCAGCCGGCGTCGAGGCGGGATTCCCCCCCGCCCCCCCCCCCTTTCTTACTGGGCAGGGTGTCGGAGAATCTCGGCAGCCGGCCGTCGAGGCGGGATTCCCCCCCGCACCCACCCCCCCCCCCCCCCCCTACCCCCCCCCAACCCCCCCCCCCCCCCCCGGCAGGGTGTCAGAGAATCCGGCAGCCGGCGTCGGGCGGGATTCCACCCAGCCACCCCCCACACCCCCCCCCCCCCCCCCCCCCCCCCCCCCGGCAGGGTGTCGGAGAATCCGGCAGCCGGCGACGAGGCGGGATTCACCCCCCCCCCCCCCCCCCCCCCGGCAGGGTGTCGGAGAATCACGCCCATGATCTCCCTTTGACAAAACCATGCTGAGCATCCTTGATTAATCCCTGCCTCCCCAAGTGGAGATGAATTATGTCTCTCAGAATTTTCTCCAGTTTTCCTACCACTGACATTAGACTCACTGGCCTGTCATTTCCTGGCTTGTCCCTACAACCCTTCCTGAATAATAGCACAACATTAGCCGTCCTGCAGGCCTCTGGCACCTCTCCTGTAGCCAGAGAAGATTTGAAATGTTTTGTCAGCTGAGCTGACTGATTCACAGGTAAGGATGCATTCCCTCTCGTGGCACACAGCACCTTCAGACAATGCCAGTAGAAAATGTCAAGTCAAAAGCAGAGGAGGTAGTATAGAGGTGGAACACATTCCAGTCCATTACTGCACCACAGAATGATGGGCACAGAATCTGTGTCTCGATCCACTCAATGGCTGATCTCTGCACTTCCCCCTCTAATAGGGGCTGGTTTAGCACACTGGGCTAAATCGCTGGCTTTTAAAGCAGACCAAGGCAGGCCAACAGCACGGTTCAATTCCCGTACCAGCCTCCCCGAACAGGCGCCGGAATGTGGCAACTAGGGGCTTTTCACAGTAACTTCATTTGAAGCCTACTTGTGACAATAAGCGATTTTCATTTCATTTCCTGAAGGTTCTGACTCTCCCTGGGGTACAGTTCCCACTACTGACTCTCGCTGGGATACAGTGCCCCCTCTCCTGACTCTCTCTGGGGTACAATTCCCCTCTCCTGACTCTCGCTGAGGTACAGTTCCCCCTCTCCTGCCTCACCCTGGGGTACAGTTCCCCCTCTCCTGACTCTCCCTGGGGTACAGTTCCCCCTCTCCTGACTCTCCCTGGGGTACAGTTCCCCCTCTCCTGACTCTCGCTGAGGTACAGTTCCCCCTCTCCTGCCTCACCCTGGGGTACAGTTCCCCCTCTCCTGACTCTCCCTGGGGTACAGTTCCCCCTCTCCTGACTCTCCCTGGGGTACAGTTCCCCCTCTCCTGACTCGCCCTGGGGTACAGTTCCCCCTCTCCTGACTCTCCCTGGGGTACAGTTCCCCCTCTCCTGACTCTCCCTGGGGTACAGTTCCCCCTCTCCTGACTCTCCCTGAGGTACAGTTCCCCCTCTTCTGAAAGTGCTGATTCGCCTTGGAGTGCCGCTCCCCTCTCTGTGAACAGTGTTCTTAAAGATATTCTACTCTATATAACAGCAGGATGAATCTCACATCAGTCATGACCTGGTACGCACATTCCAGCGAGGGGCTCTGAATGATTATTACCTTTCTCCCCCGCCTCTTTCCCAATCAAAGGGCAGATATGGGCAATGGGCAGAGCTCTTTACCACAATGTCTGACAAATGTTCTTGCAATTTTCATTCTGTGTAACACCAGTTTTAATCCTTCCCTCTGGCAGGTGATTCATGACACCACGAGGATGGTCTATGAGGTGCTACTGATTGCCGTTGTCCTGATACGGCAAGTGAAGCAGACAGGTACACTGCTACTTTCATACCTCCAGATTCCCCCCTTACTCTCTGTTGGAACAAAGCAAAGGAATAACATGGCACCGAATAGAATTATCGTGTGTAATTAGGAGAGGGCAGAAAACTGTTTTGGAAAAGTAGCTAGAAGTGAGCAAAGAGAGAGTAAGAGTTGATGGCCCTTTTCAGGGTGGTTGTGATGCCTCAGAGGATGCAGTGTGGGCTCACTCCTGTACACTGTGCATATCAAAGATTTGGAAATCAGGGAGTTGGAGGGGAAATTTGAATTGACGGGAGGGAATGAGTTTAGGTACCTGCAGGCGTGGGATTTCCTACGTAGGCAGGTTCCCGTACCGGCCTCCCCGGACAGGCGCCGGAATGTGGCGACTAGGGGCTTTTCACAGTAACTTCATTGAAGCCTACTTGTGACAAAAAGTGATCTGCTGCTCAACCTTCCCGCTCCTCCCACCAAGTGGGATACAGGACAGGGTCGTTTCCAGAGTATGGGTGGGAGAAGGGAGGGTTTCGGACATCTATAAAGAACTCATGGGGTCAGAGGAAACGCAGACCGAGGAGCTGAAACACGAATGGGAAGAGGAGTTAGGAGGAGAGATAGAGGATGGTCTCTGGGCTGACGTGTTGAGTAGAGTCAACGCGTCCACATCGTGCTCCAGGCTCAGCCTGATACAATTTAAGGTCGTTCATCGGGCACACGTAACAGTGGCCCGGATGAGCAGGTTCTTTGGGGTGGAAGACAGGTATGCAAGGTGTGCGGGAGGACCAGCAAACCATGTTCATATGTTCTGGGCATGTCCGAAGCTTAGGGGATTCTGGCAGGGGTTTGCGGATGTCATGTCCACAGTGTTAAAAACAAGGGTGGCACCGAGTCCAGAGGTGGTGATTTTCGGAGTTTTGGAGGGACTCAAAGCCCCCAAAGTCAGAGACCTGGCTATCGGACATGGCTAGCTTTCTCTGTCTGGATAAAATCAAGTTCGCATGAGAGGGTCACTGTCAGGGTTTGTCCGGAGGTGGTAACTTCGTTGACTTCTTTAGAGAACATTAACTGTCAGCAGAGAAGGTGGGGGGGTTAGCTTAGATTAGTCTGCGCGTCCTCCCCGTGTTTGCGTGGGTTTCCTCCGGGTGCTCCGGTTTCCTCCCACAGTCCAAAGATGTGCGGGTTAGGTGAATTGGCCATGATAAATTGCCCTCAGTGTCCTAAAAAGTAAGGTTAAGGGGGGGGTTGTTGGGTTACGGGTATAGGGTGGATACGTGGGTTTGAGTAGGGTGATCATTGCTCGGCACAACATCGAGGGCCGAAGGGCCTGTTCTGTGCTGTACTGTTCTATGTTCTATGTTCTATTAGTGTGTTAGAAATATGGGACCTGTGAGGGAGGAAGACGGCCTTTGCACTGTGTTTATATTTGTATGTACACTGTTTCCTCTGTCATTGTTACAAAACCACAAATACCTCAATAAAATGTTTTTATTAAAAATTTGGAAATCAGCTTGGAGGGATATACTCAAAATTTGGGAATGACACTAAAGAAGGATGCAGTGTTAATTCTCCAGAAAACCAAAGAAAAGGTTAAAGCAAAATAAGTTAAAGATTGCACCTGTCCAGCTGCCCAGCGTTCCTGCCCACCATAGGACAATGGAAAATTCCACCTATGGTTACAGGTTGAACAAGGTGAGGAGCTGAATACTGAAAGGTATTTGACAGTTGGAAAAGATAAGAAGTTCGGAAAAGGTGGATGGGTAGCTCCATTAATTAAGGATGACATTAGAGCAGTAATGACATTAAGGACAGCATGGTAGCACAGTTGTTAGCATAGTTGCCTCACAGCTCCAGGGTCCCAGGTTCGATTCCCCGCTGGGCCACTGTCTGTGCGGAGTCTGCACGTTCTCCCCGTGTGTGCGTGGGTTTCCTCCGGGTGCTCCGGTTTCCTCCCACAGTCCAAAGATGTGCGGGTTAGGTGGATTGGCCATGCTAAATTGCCCTTAGTGTCCAAAAAGGTAGGGTTACAGGGATAGGATGGAGGCATGGGCTTAAGTAGGGTGCTCTTTCCAAGACCCAGTGCAGACTCGATGGGCCGAATGGCCTCCTTCTGCACTGTAAATTCTATGATTCTAGTAGTGGAAGTAGCTCCTGGGTCCCTCTAACATTAGTCACACAGTCGGACAGAGTATACAGGAAGAAATAAATGGGCCATGTTAGAAAGGTACCACAATAATCCTGGGTGGCTTTAATCTACATATGGATTGGACAAATAGATTGGCTCAGGCAGCCTGAAGAATTAGTCAGTCGACTATATGTGGGACAATTTCTGTGAGTAGTACGTTCCACAGCCAACAGGTAGCAGGCATCTGGTAATGTGCAACGGGACAGGATTAGTCAATAATCTCATGCAGTAATAATACTGTGAATACTAGAA
Organism: Scyliorhinus canicula; assembly: GCF_902713615.1. Lineage (NCBI taxonomy): Eukaryota > Metazoa > Chordata > Chondrichthyes > Carcharhiniformes > Scyliorhinidae > Scyliorhinus > Scyliorhinus canicula. The sequence continues at coordinate 1,514,706 of NC_052170.1, forward strand.
TAGACTCAATTGTTGTGGAAATAGCGAGATATTTGAGAGGACATTAAAGACAGCCCCCTCGGGTGACACAGATGTAAAAAAACGATTTCTAGATTTAAATATAAAAATAAAAGCGAATCAGTAATGAGCCCATGTTAAAGGCAGGATCATAGCTGTTGGCCGTATTGGGTTTGATATCACTGAAAGGATCATGAGATTCACTGCAATGCTGTCTGGTTTGAAGAAATATTTAAAAACCTGAAACATTGGGGCATAATTTTAGGTGAGTTAAAGGAAGTGTTCAATATTATTAAAGGAGAAGACAAGATACCAGGGTCCCGGGTTCGATTCCCGGCTTGGGTCACTGTCTGCGCGGAGTCTGCACGTTATCCCCGTGTCTGCGTGGGTTTCCTCCGGGTGCTCTGATTCCTCCCACACGTCCAGAAAGACGTGCTGTTAGGTGAATTGGACATTCTGAATTCTCCCTCTGTGACCCGAACAGGCGCCGGAATGTGGCGACTAGGGGATTTTCACAGTAACTTCATTGCAGTGTTAATGTGAGCCTACTTGTGACAATAATAAAGATTTTTTAAAATATTATGATTAAAACGTATTGCCATTACAGTGCTGTGTCCTTCCTGAAATGCTGTCAGTTTGCCTGACTATATGCTATGGGTTTGGGGATGATAGTTTTAAAAAAAAATAGATTTAGAGTACCCAATTAATTTTTTCCAGTTAACGGGCAATTTAGCGTGGCCAAACCACCTACCCTGCACATCTTTAGGTTGTAGGGGCGAAACCCATGCAAACACGGGGAGAATGTGCAAACTCCTCACGGACAGTTACCCAGAGCCGGGATCGAACCTGGGGCCTTAGCATCATGAGGCAGAGTGCTAACCACTGTGCCACCGTGCTGCCCTTGGGAATGTTAGTTGCTGCTCCATCTCATTGATATGATCAATGTTGGCCTTTGGGACCACGCGGACTCCGGAAGCAGCTGGTCTTGAAGCCTGACCACAGCAACATGCAGCCCCCCCCCCAGCGTCACCATGTGCCCAGAGCTCTCAGATGAGAGGCAATGCCAGACAGGTTGATGCTGTCCCACATCAGCTGGAAGGTGTTTAACTCCAGGAGCTCACTTTATGACTCATTATTACCCAGATCCACCTCAAGACCTGTTCTGCTTTAGACTGGACAAGAATTCGGCAATTAATTGTAGCTGGAGTGCGTGTGAAGACCCCCAGACGCCCACGGAGTACACCTTCTGCATACAAGAGAAGGACGGGTGAGTGGTTCCAACATATTAATGGAGGCGGTGAGCCTGGTGCGCGGAAAGCTAAATGTTCCCAGCTGACAATCTTTAATTGGAACTTGGTCAGACATTATCCTGTCTTATCTATGTTCACCACATTAATGGAGTTTCTGCTCCAGTGCAGTACTGTGGGACTGAGTAACGTCATTGACCTGAAATGCTGACTCTGTTTTTCTCTCCGCCAATGCTGCCTGACCCACAAGAAAACGTTCCTCAGTGAGAGTTTGTGCCTTCAACAAACCTGGAGTGAAATGAGGGGTGAAGAAATTGTGCATCACCCAGCTCTCAATCTTACATAGAAACATACATAGAGAAATAGAAGCAGGAGGAGGCCATTCAGCCCTCCCAGCCTGCTTCCCCATTGTAGCCATGCTGGCCACGCAAAATGGACACTGAGCCAAACTAAAATGGAAGGCTGCTGAGAAACAGACAGTTCAGCCAGAACAGCAGTCTGCAAAGAGCAGTTTGCATTCTGCAGCAGCAGAAACCAGTTTGGGCTCAGGTGAAGAGACCTTAGCTAGGTGCAAATGGCAAAACGCTTTGCATGCTAATGAGGCCATCAGACTTGAACACCCACACAATAGATACATTTGGTTCTGAATGGACACATTCCAATCAAGACCCAGACATCGAGGCACCAGAAACCTCCAAACAAAAGGACATAAGAAACGCCCCCTCCATCACGGAGACCCCCTCGCATTGGGGAATTAATCCAGTATCGATAAGAAATTGATCCAATAGGTAGAGCCCGCCCGAGAAGAGGGAAGGACAACGGAACCCCTATAAAAGATAGGGACCTCGTGTTGTCCGGTCTGTTAAACCTGTGCTCCGGCCCCGACTGACACCTGGTATCCTGACTCCAGCCGTTGAGCACCAGCCGCCGAAACCGTAAGTTCAACGCTCGCTACGCGATCCAAGCCCGCTAGACTCCCAAGTGCCAGAACGCTTGCTGAAGGCTGCAGACAAAACCAGGACGAAGGCCTCGTTCTCTGACCTTGCCTGTTCCTGTTAGATAAGTATTCTGTTTGCTTATGTTTAGTTGTAGCTTAGTCTCTTAGTGTGTGTGTGCATGAGTATTTATTATTAACTGTATAATAAATATTGATCGTTTGAACTTGACTAATCGGTGTATCGTCTTTATTACTTTGAACCCTTGAGGACCTGTGTTTCGTGCACATTTAGTGGCGACATCCGCCGGGACCCTGTTGTAAGTGGAAACACCACAGTGTCCAGGACCCTGAAATTTGAATTAGAACTCCAAATTGCAGAGAAAGAAAGAGATCACAAGTATTCAAGGTGTTCAAAATAATAAGCGAAATTCGGAAGTGTGTTTAGTGCATGCGTACTAACAGGGCTGTAAGGTAAAACTGAAAGCTTTTTGTTGCGACAAACTTTCGGTAGTTTTGTAATCGGAAAATAGCGCAAGCCGTACCCTTTTTCGAAACACCACCCCAGCAACCCCCTGTTCCAAATTATAAAAAGAGAGTCAGAGGAAATGGCCATGCAGGCAATGGAACGTCTGATGGACCCAGAAAGGTTTGTGGTCGCAGCGACCAGCAGCAGTAGCAGAGTAGGCCAGTGTCCCACGTGGGAGCTGGAACTCCGCAAATACTTACAAGGAAAGGGATGGCCCCTTTGGAAAGAGTTTTGTGCAAATGAGGAGACAGGTCCCGGAAGTATAGGTCATACTTGGTGGGAGAACCTCTCTCAGATACACAAAAAGAGTTTAAGTAAAGCACGCAAGCCGATGGCGATTGTGTCCTGCTTGGCACAGTTGCGAGGCGCAGAGGAGGTTATCAGGACGCTCCGGGCAGATTTAGAGGAAAGGAACCGAATGAGTAAGGTCGATGTCAGGGACATCGAGAAAGAAAACCTGGATCTTAAAGGGAAGTTGGCAGAGAAGGGTAGAGAGGTGGATGATGCCAAGAGGGCTCACCAGTCTTGTCTAGCTCATCTGAACAGTTCCCAGACCCAGTATGAGAAAGCCTATCAGGACGTGCAACGTGCCGTTCTGATAAGACAGGAATCGGAGAAGCAGGTGGAGGCATTGCAGAGGCAATGTTCGGATCTCAAAGCAGCTTTGAGAGCACTCCACGCTGCAACAACCGAACAAAGACAAAGCACAGTTGACCACGCGAAATGCAGAAAACAGATTGCGGAACTGCAATCTCTGCTTTCGGTGCAGAATGGCTTCCAAAGCACCTTTGGAGCTCAGTTAGATGGGGAAAACGCCCCAGATTGGCAGGAATTAAGCGAGACAGCGCAGCGTTATGTTCAGGGAACATGTGCGCCCGCAGCTCAGCAGAAACGACAGGCACCCCAACCCCCCACAGCTCAGATCATAACCGCACCCATGAATCCCGTAACCACACAGAGGAAAGCCGAATCAGAAGGCGCCCCAGACATAACTTACACCACCCCTTTAACAGTAACCCAGCTAAGGGACGCTTGTGAAAAGATCACTCCGTTCCTCCCCACCGCAGACCCCCACCAGTTTTTCGCTAAAGTAAAACAGCAGGCTACCATGTACGGCCTGGATGAGAGAGAGCAGGTTAAGCTCACCGTGCTGAGCTTAGACCAGAGTGTAGTGGCAGCCCTCCCCGACCCACAGAACGTGGCAGGAGGCAGCCTAGAGGAGATGCACACTGCCATTTTAGATGCCATCGGGTACAATAGAGGTGACCCCGTAGAAGGCTTGAATAAGTGCAGGCAGAAGAGATCTGAGCACCCCACAGCATTCGCCGGAAGGCTGTGGATTCACTTCAGCGCAGTTTTCGGACAGCTAGATAGAGCGCATTTAACCCGCGAAAACATGGTTAAGTGGACGCGCACAATTATCTCACACGCAACAGAAGCAGGACAGAGCGCTTGCAATAATTACGACCCCTCAGAAGAGGCCCATAACGAGAAATGGGTCCTCAAAAGATTGTCCCGCGCTTGGGAGCAATCGCTTCAGGCAAAAGCAAAGGTTAGATCCCCAGAAGAGGCTCAGGCTGCTGCAGATATCCAAGCAGTCAGAGAGCACCAGAAGCCCGCATGGGTAAATGAAGGCAAGAGCAGCCCTCAACAGAAAGGACAGGAATGCTATAACTGTGGACAGTTAGGACATTGGGCAAAAGAGTGTAATGCACCCCAGCGATCTCAGAGAGGCCAGCAGACAGGCACTCTGAACCGCAACAAAGCAAAACCCATCCACAATGTAGCAGTACAGTCAGGACCCACCAATGTGGACGAGACGAACTGACGGTGTTCGGGCTCCCCCACTTGGGTCTGTGACACACTATGGGACTCATCAGGGAGGCCCGTAGTCACGGCAAAAGTCAAAGGGAAGCCCATAGAGTTACTGTGGGACACAGGAGGATCCCGCACCACCATTAACTCCACAACCACGGCACACGCAGACACGTGGCCGACCACCTCCACCATCACACTTAGCGGGTTCACCGGACACTCGCAGCAGGGACATATCACAGCACCCGTAGCGATCCAGCTAGGGAACATTAGCACAAGGCACCCCGTAGTTTTAGTAAATCTTCCCCGGACAGCAGAGCACATCCTGGGGATAGATTTTATGAACGCCCACAGCTTGTCGTTCGACCCAGTGAACCAGTGTGTCTGGCGAATGGCGAGATCAGACAGAGCCCCAGCCACCCTCACAGTAGGAGACTACGCTAATCGGATTAGCGCAGTGGGAGAGTACTCATTCGACCTGACTACACTCCACACCGACAGACAAATTAAGGCCCTACTAAACAAACACAGGACAGCATTTGCAAGTCACCGTCATGACTGTGGTAGAATGACTGGACAAGTTCATGTTACCGGACAGGACCCCCGACCGCAAAAGCAGTATAGATTTCCCCTCGAGGCAGAGGTGGAAATAGAAAAGGTTATAGGCAGCTTGTTGGACCAAGGTGTACTAAGAACGGTAGCCTCCACCAACAATGCCCCTATTTGGCCAGTGAGGAAGCCCGATGGATCATGGCGTCTGACCATCGATTATCGGGAACTCAACAAAGTAACCCCCGCAGTAGCCCCAACGGTAGCTACTAGTCCCGAGACCATGCTCAAGCAGGGTCTCAACGCCAAGTACTTCACGGTATTGGACATCAGTAATGGATTCTGGTCAATACCATTGGCAAAAGCGTGCCAATACAAATTCGCATTCACTTTTAAAACACAGCAGTACACGTGGACATGCCTCCCACAAGGATTCCACAATTCCCCCTCCATTTTCCACCGACAGCTGGCAAGTGGATTAGAAAAATTTTCCCGACCCGAATGTCTGGTACAGTATGTAGACGACCTACTACTGCAGACAGACACAAAGGCAGAGCACATTTCGCTTCTGGCCGAACTCCTGGAACTCTTAACAGAAATTGGCTGTAAAGTTAACCCGAAAAAGGCCCAAATATTGGAAAGTAAAGTGATGTATTTGGGATCAGTCATCACGCACGGCAAACGCGAGATCGAATTCAAAAGAATTGATTCGATCGTCAAATTGCCCCTTCCCCAGAATGTTTCAGCCCTCCGGTCGTTTTTAGGACTGGTTGGCTATTGTCGGAACCACATCGACGGATTCGCGACAAAAGCCGCCCCACTTTCAGACCTCCTTAAGAAAGGAGCCCCCTGGGAATGGCTTCCGCAGCATACAGGCGCTGTGGAAGAGTTGAAACGAGCCCTTAGTGCAGCACCCGCGCTGCTAGTCCCCGACCAACTTTCACCGTACGCAATAGAGGTAGCTAGCACAGATCTGACCCTCTCGGCCGTGTTGCTTCAGGAACGGCACGAGCAGCTAAGACCAGTGGCTTATGCCTCCCGACTGTTAGACCCAGTAGAACAAGGATTTTCGGCCTGTGAGAGGCACCTCCTTGCTGTCTTCTGGGCAGTACAGTACTTTTCCTACATAACCGGACTAAACCCCATCACCATTCTAACCGAACACACACCCACACAGCTACTACTAGACGGTCGACTGAAGGACGGTTCAGTTAGCCAGATTAGGGCAGCTAGGTGGACCCTACTTTTACAAGGACGGGACATTACAGTAAAACGGACACGCACCCACACATACTTAGCAGACAACCTCCAATACCCCGGACAGCCCCATGACTGTGAAATTGTAGCTCCCCTGCATAACACAGGACCCTTTATCGCAAAGACACCCCCCAGGAAGATAGGGAACCCGAAACAAAGCCCCCAGCCCACAGACACGTGTGGACCCTTGAGGATTTATGTAGACGGTTCCTCCACAGTTTTAAATGGTGAGCGTATCACAGGATGCGGCATCTATGTAGAGGACGCGCAGGGGCGCGCTCTCGAAGAAATCGCTCTTAAGTTACCAGGTCACTTAGGCGCGCAGGCAGCAGAGCTAGCAGCCATAGCGTACATAGTGGACCACCCCGATTCTTTCCCCAGCCCAGCAGACATATATTCAGACAGCTTATATGTCTGTAACAGTTTAACCGATTTTCTGCCCCTGTGGAGGACACGAGGTTTTGTCTCCGCAGACGGGAAACCCCTTCCATCAGCCCCTCTACTCCAGCATATTTTAGCGAAAGCGAAGGACAGGACCTTCGGCATAATAAAAGTAAGAAGTCACCATAGGTCATCACCCCCTGGGAACGTAAAGGCCGACGCATTGGCTAAGGCAGGTTCCAGGAGAGGACACTTATGGACCCCCCCAGCTAGCGCACCAGCTAGCGCCCCTGTGAGCGCAGTCCAAGTCTCACAGACTGATATTAAAGATCTCGTGGCAGCACAAAAACAGGACGGAGACCTCAGGGAGGTTTTCAAGGGAAACTTTGTGCCTGCTTACGAGCACTTTAAACACGCACTGACCACACATGAGGGTGTGATCATTAAGGACCGACTTTATGTGGTCCCACAGCAGGACAGGAATCAGATGATTGCCTTGTTCCATGACGGACACGGGCATCAGGGAATTGATGCAACAACGAGGCACCTCAGGCAACTCTGTTGGTGGCCTGATCTCAGGAATGATGTAACGCACTACATTGAGAATTGCCTGATTTGTGCTCAGAATAACCCGGAGAGGTATTCTAAGAAAGCACAACTTCGGCATACTCGCCCAGTTAACGGCCCTTGGACAAACCTCCAGATCGACTTTATAGGTCCATTGCCCCCTTGTCGGAATGGCTATAAATACGTTCTGGTGGTGATAGATACCTTTACCAAATGGGTAGAGGCATTTCCCTCACGAACAAACACAGCTAAGACAGCTGCAAAGATCCTGACCCACCACATCTTCACGAGATGGGGTTTACCCCGAAGTATCGATTCGGACCAGGGATCTCACTTTACAGGACGGGTCATGAGGAACGTCCTGACAATATTCGGAATCAAACAGAACTTCCACATTGCGTATCATCCACAGTCCAGCGGGATTGTGGAGCGCATGAATCGGACCCTAAAAACTACCCTTAGGAAAATGGTTCAAGAGAACAATTCCACATGGGATTCAGTGCTCCCATTTGCACTTATGTTCATAAGGAACACTGTCTCCACATCGACAGGATACACACCACATACACTCATGACCGGACGCCCTATGAAAGGTACAGAATTCCTTTTAGGACTGGACATGACAAGCCCCGAAGTGACGGCCCTCACACATGAAAAGGCAGTTAAAGATCTAGTTGAGACTGTGAGGTCTGCACAGCTCGCAGCCGCAGTCCAGCTAGGGAAACGCCGACAGCAACGTACTGCCTGTTTCAATAAGACCGTCCACACCACAGAATTCCAGGTTGGGCAACAGGTAATGTTATCTGTTTATAACCCCAGCAGTTTTTTGGCTCCAAAATATTCCGGTCCCTACTCAATTTCGGACAAAATTAGCCCCTCCGTTTACAGGATCAAATATCCTAATGGGAAGACCGCGTGGTTCCATATAAACCAGTTAAAGGCATATGGAACACAGGCCAACCATGCTCACCATGTCCTGCTAGACGCAGCAGAACACTCCACCCCGCCCACCAGAGACACCTTTCCACCATCCCCCTCACAGACCAGTTCATTAACGGACTCGCCCACGACTCCGCCCACAGACCACTACAGACCACGCCCCGACACGCCCACAAGCTGCCACAGCAGAGACAGCAGGACTGACACTGACTCTGAAGACAGCGACACCACACAGCCATACAGCCCACACTGCACCAACTACGACCCCGACTCCAGTGACCCCATGGAAGTCACTTACCTCAAAAACCCCGAACCACCACCCGACCCCGACTACCCCGACAACACACTCGACGCTACACAATGGCACAGGGACAATTCCTACAGACTTGTCCGCAATGATGAGAGTGACCCCCGGTCACACAACTCCAAAATAGCATGCCTGATCCACACAAGGGTGTGGGATCCGGGAGAGCAGGACGACACGGTGTCTGACTCCCGACACGGCAACCCCTTTGTGACCCTGTTCACAGAGGCAGAATCAAAGTGAGGTGTCCAGATGATGTAAGATAGGAATCGTTTGAGGGAAACGATGTCCTTTCTGATGGAACCTGCACGTATGTTTGTCTTCGTTTTATGTTTTGTTTGTTTTCAGGAATGTAAATGTTTCAGCTGGAGGATGGACATCTTCTTTTCAGCTGAAAAGATTGTGACCACCTCACATACACGTTAGCTTGTCTGCCGAAACTTTTGAGAACTTCGGTTTGATTGGAGATCCTTTCCAAAGTTGTAAGGCCACACGCCAAATAGCTTGTCCGCAGATATCTCTGAGAACTTCAGGGATGTCCTCAGTTGGAGCATCTTGGCTCCCTTGGTTTTTTAGGTGCCCCTCTATTCGGCGAAATAGAGGCTGCAAGTCATGGTCAACACATTCGTACCCGTTTCCTCCAGGTTACTCAGGCAGTGGACAAACGGCACTGAGGACCCGCCCTGTCTGAGAACCAACCCTTGGTCAGCCAAGCTCGGGTATGGCACAGCACGCCCTACCCGGGGATCCCATCCAACTCGTACCCGTAGCGGCCCATACGCAACTCATTCGGATGTTTCTTTCCAAGTTTGTTTTCATTTTAGGTTAGGTAGCCCTTCGGCCGCCATCCCACATGCTATTTACATCCGGGAACATTCGGATGGTAAATCAGCAAAGCCTGCGAGACGGCTCGCAGAAGGAAGGATTGTTAGGTGTATGCTGGTCTTTAAATTCGCTTTTTGAAAAAAAAAATGAGGGGAGTCACAGGGTGTGACTTAGCCAGTCATTTTTAAGGGTCAATTGGGTTTTGAAAGACAGATGCACTAACAAGTAAAGGTCTTAAACTGTGTATTGACAGATACTGTGCTTGATCCCAAAGGTTTCAAAGGACGAGACAGAGGTCGAAGCCAGGATTGTCAATACCGGAGGAAGAAGGAAGAGAAAGAAGAAGAACAGCAAAATGATGGAAGCCCACTTATTACTATTTAATGTCATATGTATATGTGTGGAAACAAGACACGTTTCCCCCACAACCCCCACCGTAAATGTTAGTACAGCAAACCCCCAGTGCTCAGCTCTGATCAGCGAGGTTCAGACCTGGTGTACTAAATTCATGACGTGGTACTCCATGTCCTACATAATCGAATCACTGTTGGTGATTGCGATCCTCACCATCCTAGTGCAGACCCTCAGGTTGAGGAAATGGAAGAGGAGAGCCTCTCGTTCCAGCACCTCACCCATCTATAGAGTGCAATCCCCCATCTTCGGATTCCACCAAACCCCTCAACCCCTCACTGATTACAACACTCTGTAAATAAAATTCAGCCATGTATTATATTGTTCCATACTCGACTGCCGAGTTGGGAAGTGTGATGTTGTGGTGTGAATGGTTAAGGTTTAGAGTGATTAAATGTTTAAGTTAAGGTTAATAGTGATAGGTAGAGGTTCCCAATTGTAGTAATGCATGTCCCTTTGACATAGGGCCAAGTAGAAATGTTAGTTAAATTTTTTTTCTCTTCTTCCCATAGTTTAGAACAGAGTAGAACAGGAACTGGCAAGAGGTCAGAACACAAGGAGGCAAAGCACATAGGTGATCCTTCACAATAGTATGATTGTGAGGATCACAAGGAGGGAATGTAGCCATGCTGGCCACGCAAAATGGACACTGAGCCAAACTAAAATGGAAGGCTGCTGAGAAACAGACAGTTCAGCCAGAACAGCAGTCTGCAAAGAGCAGTTTGCATTCTGCAGCAGCAGAAACCAGTTTGGGCTCAGGTGAAGAGACCTTAGCTAGGTGCAAATGGCAAAACGCTTTGCATGCTAATGAGGCCATCAGACTTGAACACCCACACAATAGATACATTTGGTTCTGAATGGACACATTCCAATCAAGACCCAGACATCGAGGCACCAGAAACCTCCAAACAAAAGGACATAAGAAACGCCCCCTCCATCACGGAGACCCCCTCGCATTGGGGAATTAATCCAGTATCGATAAGAAATTGATCCAATAGGTAGAGCCCGCCCGAGAAGAGGGAAGGACAACGGAACCCCTATAAAAGATAGGGACCTCGTGTTGTCCGGTCTGTTAAACCTGTGCTCCGGCCCCGACTGACACCTGGTATCCTGACTCCAGCCGTTGAGCACCAGCCGCCGAAACCGTAAGTTCAACGCTCGCTACGCGATCCAAGCCCGCTAGACTCCCAAGTGCCAGAACGCTTGCTGAAGGCTGCAGACAAAACCAGGACGAAGGCCTCGTTCTCTGACCTTGCCTGTTCCTGTTAGATAAGTATTCTGTTTGCTTATGTTTAGTTGTAGCTTAGTCTCTTAGTGTGTGTGCATGAGTATTTATTATTAACTGTATAATAAATATTGATCGTTTGAACTTGACTAATCGGTGTATCGTCTTTATTACTTTGAATTTGACCTTGGAATACTTGTGACGTTGCCTATACGGCAGCTGGCGACTCCAGAGCTTAAATAATTACATAGAACAGAGCCTAGCCGTGTTAAGCACACGTCGAACTCGGAGGCGTGTTAATACACTCCAATAAACGCGTTTTACGCCCATAGTAAAACGTGCAACACCATTCATTATGATCATGGCTGATCATCAGGTCCAATACCCTGATCCCACCTTCTCCCATATCCCTCGATCCCTTTAGCCCCAAGAGCTGTATCTAATCCATTCCTGAAATTACACAGCGTTTTGGTCTCAACTACTTTCTGTGGGCACAAATTCCACAGATTCACCACTCTCTGGGTGAAGAAATTTCTCCTCACCCCAGTCCTAAAGGGTTTACCCCTTATCCCCCACCATCGGGAACATTCTTTCTGAATCTCTCCTGTCTAATCCTGTCAGAATTTTGTAAGTTTCTATGAGATCCCCTCTCACTCTTTTAAACTCCAACGAATATAATCCTAACCAATTTAGTATCTCCTCATATGACAGTCCCACCATCCCAGGAATCAGTCTGGTAAACCTTCGCTGCACTCCCTCCATAGCAAGAACATCCTTCCTCAGATAAGGACACCAAAACTGCACACAGTACTCCAGGTGTGGCCTCACCAATGCCCTGTACAATTGCAGTAAAACGTCCCTATTCCTATACTCAAATCCTCTCGCTATGAAGGCCACGTACCATTTTCCATCTTTAGCAGCTGCTGTATCTGTGCGCTTACTTTCACTGACTGACGCAGAAGTATACCAAGGTCTCACTGAGTATCCGCCTCTCCCAATTTACAAAATAATCAATTCAAAAAATAATCTGCCTTCCTATTTTTCCTACCGAAGTGGATAACCTCACATTTATCCACATTATACTGCATCTTCCGTGCATATGCCCACTCACTCAGCCTGTCCAAATCTTCCTCTGGTCCTGCCATCTTCAGGCTTTGCAAACCTAAATTTCATGTTCCTGGGCTAAAAAGGTTATCAGGCAGGTTGTATTCAGAATCACAGAAGTGTAACGGTGCAGAAAGAGGCCATTCAGCCCATCATATCTACACCAGCTCTCCACGTGGACAGGCGCCGGAATGTGGCGACTAGGGGCTTTTCACAGTAACTTCATTGAAGCCTACTCGTGACAATAAGCGATTTTCATTTTCATTTCATGACTTAGTGCGTTCTTCTGTTTTTTCACCCTACCCTTGAACATCGTTTCTTGAGTATAACAGATCAAATAGAGACGTTTCAAATGATTAATAATACTAATAATAATCTTTATTATTGTCACAAGTAGGCTTACATTAACACTGCAATGAAGTTACTGTGAAAAGCCCCTAGTCGCCACATTCCGGTGCCTGTTCGGATACACAGAGGGAGAATTCAGAATGTCCAATTCACCTGACAGCACGTCTTTCGGGACTTGTGTGTGAGACATTCTTTCCTCTGGGGGGAGAAGCCAGAACAAGGCCCATAACCTTAAAATTATTCCAGGTTGAGCATCCTTATCCAAAATGCTTGGGGCTGAGTGTGTGTCGGATTTCGGAATTTTTTGGATTTCGGAAAATAATATAATAATGCACATGTGCGGCACGTTGGGACCTGCAGCACATTGGGACCTGCGCATGTGCGGCACGTTGGGACCTGCGCACGTGCAGCACATTGGGACCCGCATGTGCTGCACATTGGGACCTGCGCATGTGCTGCACATTGGGACCTGTGCATGTGCTGCACATTGGGACCTGCGCATGTGCGGCACGTTGGGACCTGCAGCACGTTGGGACCTGCGCATGTGCTGCACATTGGGACCTGCGCATGTGCTGCACATTGGGACCTGCGGCACATTGGGACCTGCGCATGTGCAGCACATTGGGACCTGCGCATGTGTGGCATGGTGGGACCTGCATATGTGCGACACATTGGGATCTGCACATGTGCGGCATGTTGGGACCTGCGCATGTGCTGCACACTGGGACCTGCGGCACATTGGGACCTGCGCATGTGCTGCACATTGGGACCTGCGCATGTGCTGCACATTGGGGCCTGCGGCACATTGGGACCTGCGCATGTGCTGCACATTGGGACCTGCGCATGTGCTGCACATTGGGGCCTGCGGCACATTGGGACCTGCGCATGTGCTGCACATTGGGACCTGCGCATGTGCTGCACATTGGGACCTGCGGCACATTGGGACCTGCGCATGTGCTGCACATTGGGACCTGCGCATGTGCTGCACGTTGGGACCTGCGCATGTGCTGCACATTGGGGCCTGCGCATGTGCTGCACATTGGAACCTGCGCATGTGCAGCAAATTGGGACCTGTGGCACGTTGGGACCTGCGCATGTGCAGCACTTTGGGACCTGCGCATGTGCTGCACGTTGGGACCTGCGCATGTGCGGCACGTTGGGACCTGCGCATGTGCAGCATGATGGAACCTGCGATTCGTCCGTGATCCTTCCCAGAGCCTTGTGGGATTTGCCACTCATGGTGGCATGTCGGTGCTCAAGAAAAAGTGTGGATTTCAGAATGTTTCGGATAAGGAATATTCAACCAGTACTTCCAGCACAAACCAGCCATTCAGCCCAACTGGTCCCTGCTGGTGTTCATGCCCACAACGGCCTCCTTCCTCCTCTCTTTGCCTCACCCTCTCAGCATAAACATCCATCCCTGGATTCCTCATGTGTTTATCCAGCCTCTCCTTAAAAATATCGAGATGCTTCACCTCAACCAATCCTGTGGTAGCGAGTTCCACATTCTCAGCACTCTCGAGGTAAAGAAGTTTCTTTTCAATTCCCCATTGGATTTCTCAGTCACAGTCCTCTATTTATGGTCTCTTTCTGGTCTTGCTAACCAGCGGAAACATCTTCTCCACATTTAACCCAACAAACAATTCTAAAGACCTCTGACACTTCATTCCTCAGCCATCTCTTTGACGAGGCAATGTCAGGAAGCACTGAAAAAGCAAAGGAAATCTCGAACTCTCCTTGCTGCAAACTTCAACATGAGGCTGGGGGTCAAGTGAAACTTTTACATCAGGGATTGATAGTTTTTTGATAGACAACGTCACTGTAAAACCTTCAGCAGACCCGAGAAGGTGATCCAAACATAGGTTTATTTTCCAATCAAAAGAAAAGGCGTCAACGTGGCATACAGCACATAGGTCCCATCCGGGACTACCGGTCATACCATCCCAATCTGGGACAGCTTTAAAATGTTGGTTTCACTTGTTTAGGCCTTAGCCCATCAATGGGGGAACTCGTATTCCACCAGCCCATGGGAAGATCAATAGGGTGGTCTCCGTGGGTCCTGTGAGGGTTATACAGTCACTAAGGGTTTCAGAAGCAAGTCAGGAAGATGCAGCAGAGATTACAGGTCATCCAGGATCTAGTTGTACGGTGAAACAGGCCTGAGGGGCTGAATGGTCTAGTCCTTTTCGCATGTTCCTATTTCTTATTGACGACAACTTTTCATCTACTGCTTCCAACTTTGAAGTTTTCTCAACCTTAAGTGTGTAATATTTACATCCCTAAGGAGCTAACCCCCCACTGGGCCTCGTGCCCAGCACTCGCTTCCACCTGAAACAAGTGACCAGTGCAACAGACCGTGCACACAAATAACAGCGAACAGTGATGTTCATACACTAACAAGCTGCTCTTACTTCTGCTCCACAGCACTGATCTGACTCAAACACCGACACTTTCCCTTTCACTAACCATGGATAGGAAGCGGTTCACTGCAGGCACAACCTACGTTGCCTGGGTCAAGACCAATAGGACACAGAGAGAGGAATGCTTATCAAGACTGGAATTCACCATTGATGATATAGGTACAGAGACTGCTTTAATATTCACAGACAGCATTTTAATAGTCTGTAACAGCGGGTGTGTAAGACTGGCTGAACTGGATATCAACGGCAGGCATATTAGCGTATTTCTGTCACATCCTTACGGCAGGACTGGGTTGCAGAGTGAATTAGTTGGGTCTATCACCAAAATTTAAGCAGAGCTAAGATCAATGGGCTGCACATCCAACCTGTCTGGCAGGAAGAGATGGAGTGGAATTGGAATGCCGGGGCAGCTACTAGTGAGTTGTAGATTACCAAACACACTCCATCCAGACCAGATGGCAATCTCACTGAAAAAGATTAATATTTCATAACTCGTTCTCTCACTGGAGTAGAGTTCCACACACACTGATTCTTATCAGGGTAGGGGTTCCACACACACTGATTCTTATCAGGGTAGGGGTCCCACACACACTGACTCTCACTGGGGTACGGGTCCCACTCACACTGACTCTCACTGGGGTATGGGCCCCACACACACTGACTCTCACTGGGGAACGGGTCCCACACACACTGACTCTCACTGGGATACAGTTACACACACACTGACTCTCACTGGGGTACGGGTCCCACACACACTGACTCTCACTGGGATACAGTTACACACACAATGACTCTCACTGGGGTACGGGTCCCACACACAATGACTCTCACTGGGGTACGGGTCCCACACACACTGACTCTCACTGGGGTACGGGTCCCACACACACTGACTCTCACTGGGATACAGTTCCACACACACTGACTCTCACTGGGGTACGGGTCCCACACACATTGACTCTCACTGGGGTACGGGTCCCACACACACTGACTTTCACTGGGGTACGGGTCACACACACACTGACTCTCACTGGGGTACGGGACCCACACACACTGACCCTCACTGGGGTACGGGTCCCACACACACTGACCTTCACTGGGGTACGGGTCCCACACACACTGACTCTCACTGGGGTACGGGTCCCACACACACTGACTCTCACTGGGGTACGGGTCACACACACACTGACTCTCACTGGGGTACGGGTCCCACACACACTGACTCTCACTGGGGTACGGGTCCCACACACACTGACTCTCACTGGGGTACGGGTCCCACACACACTGACTCTCACTGGGGTACGGGTCCCACACACACTGACTCTCACTGGGATACAGTTCCACACACACTGACTCTCACTGGGGTACGGGTCCCACACACATTGACTCTCACTGGGGTACGGGTCCCACACACACTGACTCTCACTGGGGTACGGGTCACACACACACTGACTCTCACTGGGGTACGGGTCCCACACACACTGACCCTCACTGGGGTACGGGTCCCACACACACTGACCTTCACTGGGGTACGGGTCCCACACACACTGACTCTCACTGGGGTACGGGTCCCACACACACTGACTCTCACTGGGGTACGGGTCACACACACACTGACTCTCACTGGGGTACGGGTCCCACACACACTGACTCTCACTGGGGTACGGGTCCCACACACACTGACTCTCACTGGGGTACGAGTCCCACACACACTGACTCTCACTGGGGTACGGGTCCCACACACACTGACTCTCACTGGGGTCCCACACACACTGACTCTCACTGGGGTACGGGTCCCACACACACTGACTCTCACTGGGGTACGGGTCCCACACACTGACTCTCACTGGGGTACGGGTCACACACACACTGACTCTCACTGGGGTACGGGTCCCACACACACTGACTCTCACTGGGGTACGGGTCCCACACACACTGACTCTCACTGGGGTACGGGTCCCACACACACTGACTCTCACTGGGGTCCCACACACACTGACTCTCACTGGGGTACGGGTCCCACACACTGACTCTCACTGGGGTACGGGTCACACACACACTGACTCTCACTGGGGTACGGGTCACACACACACTGACTCTCACTGGGGTACGGGTCCCACACACACTGACTCTCACTGGGGTACGGGTCCCACACACACTGACTCTCACTGGGGTACGGGTCACACACACACTGACTCTCACTGGGGTATGGGTCCCACACACAGTGACTCTCACTGGGGTACGGGTCCCACACACACTGACTCTCACTGGGGTACGGGTCCCACACACACTGACTCTCACTGGGGTACGGGCCCCACACACACTGACTCTCACTGGGGTACGGGTCCCACACACACTGACTCTCACTGGGGTACGGGTCCCACACACACTGACTCTCACTGGGGTACGGATCCCACACACACTGACTCTCACTGGGGTACGGGTCACACATAGACTGACTCTCACTGGGGTACGGGTCCCACACACACTGACTCTCACTGGGGTACGGGTCCCACACACACTGACTCTCACTGGGGTACGGGTCCCACACACACTGACTCTCACTGGGGTACGGGTCCCACACACACTGACTCTCACTGGGGTACGGGTCCCACACACTGACTCTCACTGGGGTACGGGTCACACACACACTGACTCTCACTGGGGTACGGGTCCCACACACACTGACTCTCACTGGGGTACGGGTCCCACACACACTGACTCTCACTGGGTACGGGTCCCACACACACTGACTCTCACTGGGGTCCCACACACACTGACTCTCACTGGGGTACGGGTCCCACACACTGACTCTCACTGGGGTACGGGTCACACACACACTGACTCTCACTGGGGTACGGGTCACACACACACTGACTCTCACTGGGGTACGGGTCCCACACACACTGACTCTCACTGGGGTACGGGTCCCACACACACTGACTCTCACTGGGGTACGGGTCACACACACACTGACTCTCACTGGGGTATGGGTCCCACACACAGTGACTCTCACTGGGGTACGGGTCCCACACACACTGACTCTCACTGGGGTACGGGTCCCACACACACTGACTCTCATTGGGGTACGGGCCCCACACACACTGACTCTCACTGGGGTACGGGTCCCACACACACTGACTCTCACTGGGGTACGGGTCCCACACACACTGACTCTCACTGGGGTACGGATCCCACACACACTGACTCTCACTGGGGTACGGGTCACACATAGACTGACTCTCACTGGGGTACGGGTCCCACACACACTGACTCTCACTGGGGTACGGGTCCCACACACACTGACTCTCACTGGGGTACGGGTCACACACACACTGACTCTCACTGGGGTACGGATCCCACACACACTGACTCTCACTGGGGTACGGGTCCCACACACTGACTCTCACTGGGGTACGGGTCCCACACACACTGACTCTCACTGGGGTACGGGTCCCACACACACTGACTCTCACTGGGGTACGGGTCCCACATACACTGACTCTCACTGGGGTACGGGTCCCACATACACTGACTCTCACTGGGGGAGGGGTCCCACACACACTGACTCTCACTGGGGTACGGGTCCCACATACACTGACTCTCACTGGGGTACGGGTCCCACATACACTGACTCTCACTGGGGTAAATGTCCAGAAGTACTCTCACTGACAAAGATGCTCATTTTCCTCGAGCAGCAGGTATCGCTCAGATGGTGAAGTATGAGGTATTGAAGCTTATTGCTACCGCAGTATTTCATAGCGGTGATAGAATCTGGTGCCTGACACATGTTTAAGTACCAGAGCGGGACCTGATATGCAGTGGTGTTGAAATGCAGTATCATCACTGATTGTTGGTGCCATGCCTCTAGTTTTACACTTTGAGCTATTGTTATTGTTCCTTTAGTGAAGCCGCTGCCTCCAGCCAAAGTGTCTGGAGAACCTCTGCAGCATGATCCAAAAGCCATAGGCATCTGGTGGAAGAATCCCACTAACCTCGACCAACTGATCAATCTCCAGTTTGAGCTTCAGTTCAGAGCGGCTGGAAACCTTGACTGGACGAAGGTAAGTCAGTCTTTGCCCTGTATGCTCCAGGCGATGTGGGGAGTCCAGCATCACTTTCTCTCGCTTGGAGCTCTCTTTCGATGGTGAGAGATGTAGGTGAGTGCAAGACAAGGTTTTCTGTTGTTCAGTTAAACAAGGCTGGGCCAGCCCTCATTGTCCATCCCTAATTGCCCCTGAGAAGGTGGTGGTGAGCTGTGTCCTTGTCCCTGCTGCAGTCCATGTGGTGTAGATACGGCAGTGAGGAACGGCCAATATATTTCCCAGCCAGGGTGGTGAGTGACTTGGAGGGGAACCTCCAGGTGGTGGGGTTCCCAGGTATCTGCTGCTCTTGTCCTTCTAGATGGTAGTGGCCATGGGTTTGGAAGGTGCTGCCTAAGGAGCCTTGGTGAGTTCCTGCAGTGCATCTTGTAGATGGTCCACACGGCTGCCACTGTGCGTCAGTACTGGAGGGTTTGAATGATTGTGGTAGGGATGCCAATCAAGCAGGGCTGCTTTGTCCTGGATGGTGTTGAGCCTCTTGAATGTTGTTGGAGCTGCGCTCATCCAGGCAAGTGGGGAGTATTCCATTACACTCCTGACTTGTGCCTTGTAGATGGTGGACAGGCTTTGGTGGGGTCAAGAGGTGAGTTACTTGCCGCAGGATTCCCAGCCTCTGGCCTGTTCTTGTAGCCACAGTATTTATATTCCAGTTCAGCATCAGTCACTTCACCATTCAGGTGAGGTTTCAATAAACACTGGGCCATCAGCTTCATTTCACTGAGGAATAACAGCAAGCAATTAATGCTGTCATCTGAGCTTCTGTGTTTATGATGGTTTGATTGGTATGGTCAGGGACTGGGCTCTTTCATACTGTCCTGTTGAAGCGTCTCTCTAATCCTCAATAACTAACACTGCACAAAGCACCCACCGTTCTCAGCAACAGTGATGTGGAGATGCCGGCGTTGGACTGGGGTGAGCACAGTAAGAAGTCTCCCAACACCAGGTTAAAGTCCAACAGGTTTGTTTCAAACACCAGCTTTGGGAGCTCTGCTCCTTCCTCAGGGCTCTCCTGTGACTGAATAGACCCGATTCTCAACCTGATTCACCTGAGGAAGGAGCAGAGCTCCAAAAGCTAGTGTTTGAAATAAACATGTTGGACTTTAACCTGGCGTTGAAAGACTTCTTACTCAGCAACAGTAGCACGGCAGCATGGTAGCACAGTGGTTAGCACTGTGGCTTCACAGCTCCAGGGTCCCAGGTTCGATTCCCCGTTGGGTCACTGTCTGTGCGGTGTCTGCACGTTCTCCCCGTGTCTGCGTGGGTTTCCTCCGGGTGCTCTGGTTTCCTCCCAGTCTAAAGGTGTGCGGGTTAGGTGGATGGCCCATGATAAATTGCCCGTAGTGACCAAAAAGGTTAGGAGGGGTTATTGAGTTACGGGGATAGTGTGGAAATGAGGGCTGAAGTGGGTCGGTGCAGACTCGATGGGGCGAATGGTCTCCTTCTGCACTGTATGTTCTATGTAACCCCTCCTGAAATTGGGAAGCTGCAGCGATCTCCGGGGAGGGCACATTCTGCGGGAGATTGTGCAGGTCTCCAGACACTTTCTGAAACCTGGGTACTTCGCCAATTCGTGGAACTTGTCTCCATGATCTGTCAGGTTGAGGCTACTGAAAATCGGGGTCCTGAGGCCTAGTCCGTGGGTCGCTCAGACATTTCACCCTGGCTCGTACTCTCTCCACAACCTCTCGCTCTCGTGCAGCATTCCACTGTCAGGCCACACTGATGATTGTATTTGACTAGCAGACACAATGGGCCGAAGGGCCTTTTTAGACCTGTGACTGGTGTTCAGAGACTCTGTCAGTGGCAGACTGCTTCCTCTGCTGTGAGGGTGGGGCTGCAGGAGGTTCCCTTCATCACTTTTCAAACAGGAGTTTGAAAGCTGCAAGAAAGTTGTATAAAGTTGACTGTGTTGATTTGGTGTGGGGATTAAGTAGAGCACCCGACCCGAGGGAGCTACCCTCTCATTGTGACATTGAGAGATAAGAGTGAGCGAGAAACATCATGAGGGGAGACATCCTCTCTGTGTGCAGCAGCCCCCCAGGAACTGATTGCACTTCTTGTGTTTCACAAAAGATTTCACACGATGAAATTGGAATCCACGTTACAAATTACGAGTTGGAAGATTTGCAGCCATTCACGCTCTATGAGTTCCGTGTAAAATGTGCGAGAGAGCAAGAAACAAACAGGAGGCTGTGGAGTGACTGGAGTGCAGTAGCCAGAGTCAGGACCTGGGAGGACAGTAAGACATTGTCTTTAATTCAATCCATCCTCATTACACACCTCTCACTGTAACAGTCTGATATACCCCACACCCCTCACTGTAACACTGATATACCCCACACCCCTCACTGTAACACTGATATATCCCACACCCCTCACTGTGACACTCTGATATACCCCACACCCCTCACTGTAACACTGATATACCCCAAACCCCTCACTGTAACACTGATATACCCCAAACCCCTCACTGTAACACTGATATACCCACACACCCCTCACTGTAACACTGATATACCCCAAACCCCTCACTGTAACACTGATATACCCCACACCCCTCACTGTAACACTCTGATATACCCACACACCCCTCACTGTGACACTCTGATATACCCCACACCCCTCACTGTAACACTCTGATATACCCCATACCCCTCACTGTAACACTCTGATATACCCCACACCCCTCACTGTAACACTCTGATATACCCCACACCCCTCAATGTAACACTGATATTCCCCACACCCCTCACTGTAACACTCTGATATACCCCACACCCCTCACTGTAACACTCTGATATACCCCACACCCCTCAATGTAACACTGATATTCCCCACACCCCTCACTGTAACACTCTGATATACCCCACACCCCTCACTGTAACACTGATATACCCCACACCCCTCACTGTAACACTGATATACCCCACACCCCTCACTGTAACACTGATATACCCTAAACCCCTCACTGTAACACTGATATACCCCAAACCCCTCACTGTAACACTGATATACCCACACACCCCTCACTGTAACACTGATATACCCCAAACCCCTCACTGTAACACTGATATACCCCACACCCCTCACTGTAACACTGATATACCCACACACCCCTCACTGTAACAGTCTGATATACCCCAAACCCCTCACTGTAACACTCTGATATACCCCAAACCCCTCACTGTAACACTGATATACCCCAAACCCCTCACTGTAACACTGATATACCCCACACCTCTCACTGTAACACTGATATACCCCACACCTCTCACTGTAACAGTCTGATATACCCCAAACCCCTCACTGTAACACTGATATACTCCACACCTCTCACTGTAACAGTCTGATATACCCCAAACCCCTCACTGTAACACTGATATACCCCAAACCCCTCACTGTAACACTGATATACCCCACACCTCTCACTGTAACACTGATATACCCCAAACCCCTCACTGTAACACTGATATACCCCACACCCCTCACTGTGACACTGATATGTCCCACAACCCTCACTGTAACACTGATATATCTCACACTCCTTACTGTGACACTGATATACCCCACACCTCTTACTGTCACACTGATATACCCCACACCCCACAATGTAAAACTCTGATATACCCTACACCCCACTCTGTAACACTGTTATGTCCCACACTCCTCACTGAAACACTGAGACACCCCAGACCCCTCACTGTAACACTCTGATACACCTCAGACCCCTCACTGTAACACTCTTTGATATATCCTATCATGATCTAATCTATTTGCTGTCTTGATTCTCAGCGCCTGTCGGATTTCTTGACTTGTGGTTTGTGGAGCAGCTGACAACACTAGGCGGACTAAAGTCTATCATGGTAATCTGGAAGGTAACGTACAATAGCTGGAAATTTCTGCTCAGTTTCTCCAATATCACCAGGATTCAGAACAGGAGATATTTATTAAATTTCCTTGAGTTCTGTGACCGTGACTCATAATCAGAGAGTGAATGCAGTCAATCCTGTGTGTGTGTGTGAATCAGGGTGAATACACTCACTCCTGTGTGTGTGACGCAGTCAGACAGGAACAGTCTGGATTACATCCTCCGACTGTGCCGATTTCTGCTCTTTCCTCGGAAGGTTTCAACTCTTCTGCAATCCCAGTAAGGTTGGGGTAGGTGGTGTCTTTTACAGATGTGTCAAGCCTGATCGCAAACCACTGGAGTGTCTGCATGTCAGGTGTTTTGGATTCAGATATGAAGACAGTTGATTAAGGCAATTTTAAAAATGAGAATTGGTGTGAGGAGCTGGTGAGTATAGGGTGGGAGGGATGTGCAGAGGATTTGTTCAGAGTTTATGCAGCAGGGCCACCTCCGGAGATCTTTACAATTGCTTCTCAGAGTAGAAAGGCTGAGCTGTGGATAGTGCAGAGACTGAAAGCTGCCGAGGGCATGTCAACATCTCCACTGGAATACTTCCTGGCAGCTACAGCAAGTTTACAAAGAACTTCCAGCATAGTAACGGGCCATTGATCACAGCTGAATTATGTTGGAGCTGGATTTGAACATCGATGCTCATTGCACACTGATTGGGACTTGCCAGATAGATCAGGACAGGGGCTAATATCAAAAGAAAGTGCTGAGCTAAAAAACTGTCTGCATTGACTGTGCCATTAAAATAGTAAACCAGCGGCCACGCTTTCTCTGAACTGGCCATCTCTCCAGGTCAGACAGTGTGGGTAGCTTGGCGACATGAACTGGCCATCTCTCCAGGTCAGACAGTGTGGGTAGCTTGGCGACATGAACTGGCCATCTCTCCAGGTCAGACAGTGTGGGTAGCTTGGCGACATGAACTGGCCATCTCTCCAGGTCAGACAGTGTGGGTAGCTTGGCGACATGAACTGGCCATCGCTCCAGGTCAGACAGTGTGGGTAGCTTGGCGACATGAACTGGCCATCTCTCCAGGTCAGACAGTGTGGGTAGCTTGGCGACATGAACTGGCCATCTCTCCAGGTCAGACAGTGTGGGTAGCTTGGCGACATGAACTGGCCATCTCTCCAGGTCAGACAGTGTGGGTAGCTTGGCGACATGAACTGGCCATCTCTCCAGGTCAGACAGTGTGGGTATCTTGGCGACATGAACTGGCCATCTCTCCAGGTCAGACAGTGTGGGTAGCTTGGCGACATGAACTGGCCATCTCTCCAGGTCAGACAGTGTGGGTAGCTTGGCGACATGAACTGGCCATCTCTCCAGGTCAGACAGTGTGGGTAGCTTGGCGACATGAACTGGCCATCTCTCCAGGTCAGACAGTGTGGGTAGCTTGGCGACATGAACTGGCCATCTCTCCAGGTCAGACAGTGTGGGTAGCTTGGCGACATGAACTGGCCATCTCTCCAGGTCAGACAGTGTGGGTAGCTTGGCGACATATATTCAATATAATATCGGTGCCTGGGACACATTGCACTTGAACCCTGCTCTTTAATAAATCTTTGATTTGAAGATCTTGAAAATCTCTGCCTCTAAACAAGGTGTGTTCACGATAAACGTCTTTCCCAAACAAACTGTGCTGATGTTTCTACTTCATTTCTTTTCCATAAATCTGGGGCTATGAAGGGTGATGTTAATACTCTGCTCCTTCTATCAGTTCCCTCTGCCAATCATCATTCTTTCTGATTTTCTGAAGGTCCCACTCCAATCGCCTTACTCCTTCCTGTTACACCCCCACCAGCATCACTATCTTTAATGGTTCAGTGGTGACTTTAGTTGCTGTGTCTGCCCACGGCTGAGGCAGTTTTCTATTTTGTGACAATTCTTCAGTTTCCGTGCTTCACAAGCCTACTGCCCTGGTCCTCACTCTGATCACTTATACCTCCCTCACTGCTGAAGCTATCTCCAAGCATGCAACTTGCCAAAGTCCAAGAGCTGAATATTCCTTCCTTCTACCACGCTGTCCAGTTCAAACCTCTCACTTCTTTCTGTCTGTGAGCTGTCAGCATTAGTCCATCGTCAGTCTCTTACCCATCCTGTTTGGTCCTGTGTGTTTCAGCCTCTTGAAGAACATCAAGCGAGAGGAATAATTCAGAGATACTCAGTGAACTATTTGGATGGGGAAATGATGAAGAACACAAGCACCGACATCTGCTGTAACATCAGCCTGCCAAGGAGCACCAGCTTAGTGAATGTCACTGCACACAACTCTATTGGAGCAACTCAACCAGCCAAGCTAAACCTAATACCAGGTAAACACACACACACCACATAGACATACAGAGAACTGTGCACAAGTACAGTTCACACCCTGACACCCTGTGCATATGTGTATGGGACAGTGATGTGTGTATAGATCACGCACATATATTAGGGAACAGGGAACTGCACTGGATTGCGAATGGCCCCGTAACATCTGAGTTCTGGGGCGTCATGAACTTCAGAAGGAGGGGGGGGCAGGATGCAGGTAAGCATTACCTGCAATTGTCCAGGAAGTTCAAACTTCCATTGGGCATTAATCAGTTTGATTTAAATCGCAAACTTCGCAGAATAGTTACCCAACAAAGGTTGGAATAATTAAAACCACTTCTAACTCCTGCGTACTGACCCCACCTGACACCTACCCCCACCCCTCCCCACAACCGACACCACCCAGACTCCCTACCCGCCGAATGAATGCTAGCCACTTAATTTACAAACCATCTTCTGAATGTGGCAGCATCTTCAAACCTAGCTGCTTTCTTGGACCAGTGCCATAGAGACTGCATGGCATCCTACCTCTCTTCCTGCAGCCTTCCACTGCAGGCCTCACGGATGCAGAGCGACAATCCAACTCTAATTCCCAATGTGCGGAGGTTCAGGCCCCACTGGAGTTTTCCGAGCGCACAAAACTGCACTTGGGAGCACAAACCTGCCGTCCAGTGTGCCAGTGAAGGTGAATCTGAAATAAAATGGCTGCATATGCCAAACATCTCTATTATTCTCGGCACACTCCCCAAAACACATCACTTTTACACTTCTTATATAAGTACATGGGCAGTTTAGGGACAGTGTTTATATAAGTACATGGGCAGTTTGGGGACAGTGTTTATATAAGTACATGGGCAGTTTGGGGACAGTGTTTATATAAGTACATGGACAGTTTAGGGACAGTGTTTATATAAGTACATGGACAGTTTAGGGACAGTGTTATTTATATAAGTACATGGGCAGTTTAGGGACAGTGTTTATATAAGTACATGGACAGTTTAGGGACAGTGTTATTTATATAAGTACATGGGCAGTTTAGGGACAGTGTTTATATAAGTACATGGGCAGTTTGGGGACAGTGTTTATATAAGTACATGGACAGTTTAGGGACAGTGTTATTTATATAAGTACATGGGCAGTTTAGGGACAGTGTTTATATAAGTACATGGACAGTTTAGGGACAGTGTTATTTATATAAGTACATGGGCAGTTTGGGGACAGTGTTTATATAAGTACATGGACAGTTTAGGGACAGTGTTATTTATATAAGTACATGGGCAGTTTAGGGACAGTGTTTATATAAGTACATGGACAGTTTAGGGACAGTGTTATTTATATAAGTACATGGGCAGTTTAGGTACAGTGTTTATATAAGTACATGGACAGTTTAGGGACAGTGTTTATATAAGTACATGGGCAGTTTAGGGACAGTGTTATTTATATAAGTACATGGGCAGTTTAGGGACAGTGTTTATATAAGTACATGGGCAGTTTGGGGACAGTGTTTATATCAGTACATGGGCAGTTTGGGGACAGTGTTTATATAAGTACATGGACAGTTTGGGTCAGTGTTTATATAAGTACATGGACAGTTTAGGGACAGTGTTATTTATATAAGTACATGGGCAGTTTAGGGACAGTGTTTATATAAGTACATGGACAGTTTAGGGACAGTGTTATTTATATAAGTACATGGACAGTTTAGGGACAGTGTTTATATAAGTACATGGACAGTTTAGGGACAGTGTTATTTATATAAGTACATGGGCAGTTTAGGGACAGTGTTTATATAAGTACATGGACAGTTTAGGGACAGTGTTATTTATATAAGTACATGGGCAGTTTAGGGACAGTGTTTATATAAGTACATGGACAGTTTAGGGACAGTGTTTATATAAGTACATGAGCAGTTTGGGGACAGTGTTTATATAAGTACATGGGCAGTTTGGAGACAGTGTTTATATAAGTACATGGGCAGTTTGGGGACAGTGTTTATACCCCCCCCCCCCCCCCCCCCCCCCCCGCAAAGAAGTCAATAAATGGCTGCCACCTTCGGGCGAACCCGAGTACCGAACCTCTCAAGGCGAACTTTACTTTCTCTAGGCCAAGAAAGCTCGCCATGTCCGATAGCCATACCTCAGCCCTCGGGGGCTTTGAGACCCTCCATGCTAACAGTATTCATCGCCGGGCTACCAGGGAAGCAAAGGCCAGAACGCCGGCCTGTCTCTCTTCCTGGACTCCGGGTCCTCTGAAACCACCCCAACTCCTCCTCCCACTTCAGCTTCAGGTCCCCGGTCTGCGTATCCTTAGCTCCCATTAGATCCTTGTAGATGTCTGAAACTCTACCCTCTCCCACCTCTCCCCTAGAAACTACCCTGTCCTGCCTCCCCTTCGGCGGGAGACGTGGGAAGGACGGCACCAGTCTGCGTACAAAATCCCTCAGCTGCAAGTATCTAAAGTTGTTCCCTCTTGCCAGCCCAAACTTCTCCTCCAGTGCCCTCATGCTCGGAAAGCTTCCTTCCAGGAACAGATTCCCCCATCCTCACAATCCCCGCCCTCCTCCACAGTCGATACCCCCCCGTACATGTTTTCCGGGGCAAATCGGTGGTTGCCGCAGATTGGGGTCCACACCGATGCTCTTACCTCCCCCATATGTCTCCTCCACTGGCCCCAGATCCGCAGAGCCGCCACCACTATCGGGCTGGTGGAGTACCGTGCCGGCGGAAGCGGCAGAGGCTCCGTGACCAGGGCTGCTAAGCTAATGCCCCTGCACGAAGCAGCCTCCATCCGCTCCCAAACCGACCCCGCACTCACCATCCATTTCCTTATCATCGCTCTGTTGGCCACCCAGTAATAGTTGCCAAAGTTCGGCAACGCCAGCCCCCCTTCTCCTCTGCTCCTTTCAAGCATCAGCCTCTTCACCCTTGGGGATTTCCCTGTCCATACAAATCCCAGAATAATTTTATTCAGCCTGTTAAAGAAGGACCGCGGGATAAAGATGGGGAGACACTGAAAAACAAACAAGAACCGCGGGAGAATTTTCATCTTATCAGTCTGCACCCTCCCCGCCATTGACAGCGGGAGCGCATCCCACCTCCGGACCTCCTCCCTCACTCGTTCCACCAGTCGGGACAGTTTGAGCTTATGCAACCTGCCCCAGTCCCGTGCCACCTGAATCCCTAAATATCGGAAACTCTCCCCCACTCCCCTGAACGGCAACCCCTTCAGCCTCCTCTCCTGCCCCCTCGCCTGAATTACAAACAACTCGCTCTTAGCCATGTTCACTTTGTATCCGGAGAACCGGCCAAATTCGCTCAGGGTTGCCATAATACCGTCCATCCCCACCATTGGGTCCGATACATATAACAGCAGATCATCCGTGTATAACGAGACTCTATGTTCCGCTCCCCCCCCCCCCCCCCCCCCCCCCCCCCCCCCCCCCGGACCAGACCTTTCCAGCCCCTAGAAGCTCTCAGTGCCATTGCCAGCGGCTCTATGGTCAGCGCAAACAGCAGTGGAGAGAGAGGGCAGCCGTGTCTTGTCCCACGGTGCAGTCTAAAGTAGTCCGATGTCATCCTGTTCGTCCTTACACCCGCCTCCGGGGCCTGATACAATAGCCTAACCCAGTCGATGAACCCCGCCCCGAACCGTCCTAGTACGTTCCACAGATAGTCCCACTCGACCTGGTCAAAAGCCTTTTCAGCATCCATGGCTACCACTATCTCCACCTCCCTACTCTCCGGGGGCATCATAACCACGTTGAGCAGCCTTCTTATCTTGGCCACCAGCTGCCTCCCCTTTACAAACCCGGTTTGGTCCTCCACAATTACATCCGGTACAGTCCTCAATTCTGGTCACAAAAATTTTGGCCAGTAACTTGCCGTCTACGTTGATCAAGGAGATCGTCCTGTATGACCCAAAGGCCTCCGGGTCCTTATCCCGTTTCAGAATGAGCGATATGGTGGCCTGTGACATCATCGGGGGTAAACTCCCTCTGTCTCTTGTCTTGTTAAAGACCCTGACCAGCACTGGCCCCACTATCCCGGCAAATTTTTTGTAAAACTCCACCGGATCCCCGTCAGGCCCCGGGGCTTTACCCGACTGCATGACCTTCAGGCCCCCCCCAATACCTCTTCGATCCTGACCAGGGCCCCCAGTCCGTCCACCAACCCCCTCCCCATTCTTGGGAAGGTCAGTCTGTCCAGGAATCGCCTCATCACCCCCGATCCCCCGGGTGGTTCTGAAGTGTACAGCTTACTATAAAAGTCCCTAAAGACCTTGTTCAGCCCTGCTGGATCACCCACTAGATTACCTTCCCCATCCAGTACCCTTCCTATTTCCCTAGCCGCTTCCCTCTTCCTCAGTTGCTGCGTCAGCATTCTCCCCATGCTCATAAATCGCGCCTTTTACCTTTCTAAGCTGCACTACAGCCTTGCCTGTAGTCAGCACCCCAAACTCGGCCTGCAGCCTCTGTCGTTCCCTGAGTAACTCTAGCCTCGGGGATTCCGCCTAACTCCTGTCCGTCCGTAGAATTTCCTTAATCAGTCGGTCCGTCTCTGCCCTATCCGTCCTGTCCCCGTACGCCCGGATTGAAATCAGCTCCCCTCTCACCACTGCCTTCAGTGCCTCCCAGAGCAACGCTGCCGAGACTTCTCCAGTATCGTTCACCTGCAGGTAATTCTGCATGCATTTCCTCAGCCTCTCACACACCGCCTCGTCCGCGAGTAATTCAACTTCCAGCCTCCATGGTGGGCGCTGAAAGCTGTCCTTACAAAAC
Organism: Scyliorhinus canicula; assembly: GCF_902713615.1. NCBI lineage: Eukaryota > Metazoa > Chordata > Chondrichthyes > Carcharhiniformes > Scyliorhinidae > Scyliorhinus > Scyliorhinus canicula. The sequence goes on from NC_052170.1 coordinate 1,544,655, forward strand.
TGCAGGTCTACCCAGTGTGGAGCATGGTCCGATATGGCAATTGCCGAGTATTCTGCCCCCACCATTCCGACCAGTGGTAGTCAAAGTAGTCAATTCGGGAATACACCTTCTGGACGTGGGAGTAATACGAGAACTCCCTCGCCATCGGCCGGCTAAATCTCCACAGATCTGCTCCTCAAATTTGCTCCATGTACCCTCTGAGTTCCTTTGCTATCGCTGGCAACCTGCCCGTTCTTGAGCATGACCGGTCCAGGCTCAGGTCCAGGACTGTATTAAAGTCCCCGCACATGATCAATTTACGCGAGTCCAAGTCGGGGATCTTTCCTAGCATCCTCCTAATAAAATCCACATTGTCCCAATTAGGGGCATACACACTGACCAGGACTACTCTCACCCCTTCGAGCTTACCCCTCACCATAATGAACCTGCCACCCCCATCCATGACTGTGCCCTCCACCTCAAATTGTACCCATTTATTAATCAGTCAGGTGCGCAATCCCCCCCCCCCCCCCGTCTTAGAATCAAGCCCCGAATAAAAGACCTGACTGACCCAGCCCTTCCTTAACCTAACCTGGTCTGCCACTTTCAGGTGCGTCTGAAACGAGACTATGTCCACTTTCAGAACCCGCAGATGCGTAAACACACGCACCCTCTTCACTGGCCCATTTAACCCTCTAACATTCCAGGCGATCAGCCTGGTTGGGGGGGCACTATGCCCCCCCCCCCCCCCCCCCCCCGCCGATCAGCCATACCCTTTCCTTGGCCAGCCCCCCAGCCATGTGTCGCGCTTCATCTGCCCGCCTCCTGGCCGGCTCCACCCATGACCTCCTCACTGTTACCATGCCCAGTTTCCATCCCCGTCCCCCCCCCCAGCAACACCATCCTATCACCTAACCCCTGCTCTAATCTAACTCTATATGGGCACCCCCCACCTCGTCTCCCGTTGACTAGCTGCACTCAGCTGGCCTGGGGCTCCCTGCCTCGGCACCAGCTCATCTCCCACCCATTGTTCCCAGTCACCCCGACCCCCGACCCCTCCACACCACTTCCCCAGATCAGCCTGACTTAAGCAAACACTCTATACAAGTCATAAACAACCCCCACAATAGCACAATTCAAGTTAAACAAGAAAAAAAAGAGATAAGAAATAACAGGCACTCTTCAGTCCCAGCCATACAGACACAGAAAAAGATGGCACAAAGTTCCCCTGAAGCATCTATTTTAACCCAACCCTTTTAACTGTTTTCTTTATTAATTCCCCCCCAGCCAAACTCCAACTAAGCAAAGAGCCCAGACAGGAAACATTTAGGAAAGCCAAGCAAAAAACAAGAAAAAAAAAGATACATCCCAAAACAGGAGAGACACCACATATACTTAAAAGCTCTAACATGAGTCCAAACGCCCAGAGCTCAGGGCCAGCCCTTGTTTCTTAATGAGGTCCATCGCCTCTTCGGGCTCCTCGAAATAGTGATGCTGACCCTTATACATAACCCACAGTCGCGCCGGAAAAAGCAGCCCGAATTTCACCTTGTTTTTATACAGTATCTCCTTCACCTGCCTATAGCCTCCCCTCCTCCTGGCAACCTGCGCGCTCAAATCTTGGTCCACACGCAGGGTGGTATTGTCCCACATACAGCTTTGTGTGCTCTTTGCCCATTGCAGCACCCATTCCTTGTCCAGGTACCTGTGAAAGCGTACCACCATCGCTCGTGGGGGACCCCCTTGTCGTGGCTGCCTCACCTGCACTCTGTGTGCCCTGTCCACCACCGGCGGGCGCGGGAACAACTCGTTCCCCAGCAACTTCTAAAACATACCCTCCACATGTGTGGCAGTGCCTAGTCCCTCTGCCCCTTGCGGGAGGCCCACGATTCTCATTTTCTGCCGGCGAGATCTGTTGTCCAGGTCCTCCAGCCTTTCCAGAAGCACTTTTTGCTGGTCCCTCAGCCTCTGAATCACTACATCCGCCACCATTTGAAAGCCAGTCTGCTCCTCCACTGACTTCTCCAATTGCTGGAGCTCCTCAGCCTGATCATCCAGCCTTTTTCCCATCCGATCAATCGACTTCTGAAGTGGCTCCAAGTTGTCACGCTTCAAAGCACGGTAGCATTGTAGATAGCACAATTGCTTCACAGCTCCAGGGTCCCAAGTTCGATTCCGGCTTGGGTCACTGTCTGTGCGGAGTCTGCACATCCTCCCCGTGTCTGCGTGGGTTTCCTCCGGGTGCTCCGGTTTCCTCCCACAGTCCAAAGATGTGCAGGTTAGGTGGATTGGCCATGATAAATTGCCCTTAGTGTTGAAAATTGCCCTTAGTGTTGGGTGGGGTTACTGGGTTAGGGTGGAGGTGTTGACCTTGGGTAGGGTGCTCTTTCCAAGAGCTGGTGCGGACTCGATGGGCTGAATGGCCTCCTTCTGCAGTGTAAATTCTATGATAAAGCCAAAAAGCCCTCCTGCATAGTCGGCTGCAGCTGCTGCATTGTGGGCTGGGCTGTCGGCTCCTTGCTCTGAACACCAGCCATGCTGGTCTCTCTCACAGCCTCCGCTGTGCCCTTACTCGACCACTTCTTCCGCTGTTTACGGTCCCTCCGGCTTCTTACATCCATACAATTCTGTATGGGTCCTGTGCCTGAGTACTATTGCTTTCCAGTTCCGCGCTCAAAAGCGCAAAAAGGTCTGGGGAAAGGGTCCAAAAGTCCGACCGAAACGGGAGCCACCAAATGTGCGACCTAATCCCTCATAGCCGCCACCGGAAGATGTGAGTTTTCAGTGCTGATCAAACTGTGCGATGTCAGACAGGAATCCCTCAAACCCCCCCACACAATAATTTGTTTACTTACCATCATCGTCTCTCCCACCTCCATGCCTGGTACATTATTGCCGCTCATTGGGTTGTTTCAGAGGGTGAGGAGCAGCATGGAACTGACCCAGACACCTCGTAAGAGCACAGGATGCGAGACTTGAAAATGAACTTATTCTTGGTATTGCTTGTGTTTTGTTCAGATCATCCAGCACCATTCAATGTGACAGTTTACAGTGCAAACCGCTCGGTACTGGTGTCTTGGGAGCCACCGGCCAACACAACACCTGACGGGTTTGTGGTGGAATGGAATAGGATGAATTCACAATATGTACCTGACTGGAAAAAGATATCAGCAGCCACTGCCTATGTAACTTGGATAGATGGTAGGTCTAGAATTGGAAATAGAGCAAACGCCAGATTATAGACTTACAGGCAAGCCCAGACCAAAATAAAAATAAAGATGTGAAATGAGTTCATCAGTTTCAGTTCAGTCTCTGCAGGCAAGGAACCACAGCACAAAACTGCTGATGATTCAGCTCTAACCTGACAGATAGTGCATAATGTGCTGCTTTGGTCCAGGGAGAGTTTAATAGGGACAGTGTAGAGGGAGCTTTACTCTGTATCTAACCCCGTGCTGTATCTGCCCTGGGAGTGTTTGATGGGGACAGTGTAGAGGGAGCTTTACTCTGTATCTAACCCTGTGCTGTACCTGTCCTGGGAGTGTTTGATGGGGACAGTGTAGAGGGAGCTTTACTCTGTATCTAACCCCGTGCTGTACCTGTCCTGGGAGTGTTTGATGGGGACAGTGTAGAGGGAGCTTTACTCTGTATCTAACCCCGTGCTGTCCCTGTCCTGGGACTGTTTGATGGGGACAGTGTAGAGGGAGTTTTACTCTGTATCTAACCCCGTGCTGTACCTGTCCTGGGAGTCTTTGATGGGGACAGTGTAGAGGGAGCTTTACTCTGTATCTAACCCCGTTCTGTACCTGTCCTGGGAGTGTTTGATGGGGACAGTGTAGAGGGAGCTTTACTCTGTATCTAACCCCGTGCTGTACCTGTCCTGGGAGTGTTTGATGGGGACAGAGTAGAGGGAGCTTTACTCTGTATCTAACCCCGTGCTGTACCTGTCCTGGGAGTGTTTGATGGGGACGGTGTAGAGGGACCTTTACTCTGTATCTAACCCTGTGCTGTACCTGTCCTGGGAGTGTTTGATGGGTACAGTGTAGAGGGAGCTTTACTCTGTATCTAACCCCGTGCTGTACCTGTCCTGGGAGTGTTTGATGGGGACAGTGTAGAGGGAGCTTTACTCTGTATCTAACCCTGTGCTGTACCTGTCCTGGGAGTGTTTGATGGGTACAGTGTAGAGGGAGCTTTACTCTGTATCTAACCCTGTGCTGTACCTGTCCTGGGAGTGTTTGATGGGGACAGTGTAGAGGGAGTTTTACTCTGTATCTAACCCCGTGCTGTACCTGTCCTGGGACTGTTTGATGGGGACAGTGTAGCGGGAGCTTTACTCTGTATCTAACCCCGTGTTGTACCTGTCTTGGAAGTGTTTGATGGGGAGTGTAGAGGGAGCTTTACACTGTATCTAACCCCGTGCTGTACCTGTCCTGGGAGTGTGTGATAGAGACAGTGTAGAGGGAGCTTTACTCTGTATCTAACCCAGTGCTGTACCTGTCCTGGGAGTGTGTGATGGGGACAGTGTAGAGGGAGCTTTACACTGTATCTAATCCCGTGCTGTACCTGTCCTGGGAGTGTTTAATGGGGACAGTGTGGAGGGAGCTTTACTCTGTATCTAAATCGGTGCTGTACCTGTCCTGGGAGTGTTTGATGGGGGACAGTGTAGAGGGAGCTTTACTCTGTACCTAACTCCGTGCTGTACCCGTCCTGGGGGTGTTTGATGGGGACAGTGTAGCGGGAGCTTTATGCTATACATAACCCATGATGTACAAAACAAGACTGTACTCTGAAGCAACACAATAATGGTTCCAGTATAACTGATTCCTTGCCATCATTGGCGTGTGTGCTGAAGTTATAACACAAATCTTTGTTCCTGATTTATTTGTAAGCAGATGCAACCATTTCCAGGAGTCCTCATGACCTTATTTTTTTTTCAGGCGTTCTGTATCCCCTGCTTCCGTACAAGATCTCTGTGTATGCTCAATATCAGGGAGGATTGGGGGGTCCAGTGTCCACTCTTGTATATGCAGAAGAAGGAGGTACAAGTTCCTGTTGCTGTCAGTGAAAGTCTACTCACACTCTGTTACTGAGAGAGAGCTCATCTTCTCAACTATCAGGATGTTGCTCTAAATCATAAAATCCCTCCAGTGCAGGAGGCCATTCGGCCCATCGAGTCTGCACCAATCCCCCGAAAGAACACCCACCTCGGCCAATGCATCTGCCCCATCCCCGTAACCCTACCCAATCACTGGACACTAAGGGCAATTTAGCCTGGCCAATCCACCTAACCCGCACATCTTTGGACTGTGGGAGGAAACCGGAGCACCCGGACGAAACCCACGCAGGCACAGGGAGAATGTGCAAACTCCTGCCGCTGTGAGGCGACAGTGCTAACCACTGTGCCACAGTGCTGCCCAGTGCCCATGCACTATGAGGCAGCAGTGCTAGCCACTATGTCACCATGGCACCCAGTGTCCAGGCACTGTAAGGTGGCAGTGTTAACCACTGTGCCACAGTGCTGCCCAGTGCCCAGGCACTATGAGGCAGCAGTGTTAACCACTGTGCCACCGTGCCGCCCAGTGTCCAGGCACTGTGAGGCAGCAGTGCTAATCACTGTGTCATCGTGCTGCCCTTGAACTAGGATGTTTTAATGTACACATGGTAATACAGTCCAAGTTATCATCGAGTTAAATTAGACTCTCCTGGAACTTCCCTTGTGTGCGACTGTCCTCATGAACGCCGTGCAACCTTCTGACCAGAATCCCATATCACATGTCTGATATCTCAAGACCGCTTGGTAGATCTGTACCGCCACCTGCTGGTTGGACGTCACACTGCTGAATATAGGTAATATTATCCACAGGCTTATCACCACAGTTAGTACTGCTGCCTCACGGCACCAAGGATCTGGGTTCGATCCCAGGACACTGTCCATGTGGAGTTTGCACATTGAACCCGTGTCTGCGTGGGACTCACCCCCACAACCCAAAGATGTGCAGGGTGGGTGGATTGGCCGTGCTAAATCCAGTAAAGTAGTTACTGTGGGTCAGGCAGGCAAGGGGGAGAGTATAACAGTGAGTTTGCTACATTCTCTTGCCACATGCTGTACTCATTTATCCCCCTGCTCCTTCCTCCGCTTCCTACTCCAGTCGAATACCGAACGGGGCAATGACCATTAGAAAGGCCATTGCTGCTCCTTGGGGCAAAACAATGAGGGAGAAAGGAATAGTGGGATATATAGTTTGAGTGAAATGATGAAAGGTGGGAGGAGGCTCGTGTGGAACATAAACAGCACAGAGCAGTTGTGCTGCATGGCCTATTTCTGTACTCTAAATGCTGTGTTATTCCTCACCCTGTGTCCTCATTAATCAACTCCTGAACACTGGCTAGGCTGCCAAAAGTGTGCCGCTCTCTGATCCGATTATAGACAGCACATGAAAGTGTGAGCAAGCATATGTTACGGATTCACAAGGATGATACCGACTGTTATGGGAAGAGACCCAAAAATACCGATTCTGAGAGAAGATTTAACAGAGGTTTTAAGGTTTTGATAGAGTGACGGGGTAAACACTATTATTTTGGCCAGGGTGTCGGTGATGAGGGTCATCAGATTCAGAGTGTGCTCAGGGAGGTTGGGGAAATGTCTTTACACATTGCCATGGGGGTGGTCAATCTGTGGAACTCTTTGCCGCAGAAGGCTGTGGAGGCCAAATCACTGAGTGTCTTTAAGACAGAGATAGATGGGTTCTTGATTAATAAGGGGAGCAGGGGATATGGGGAGAAGGCAGGAGAATGGGGATGAGAAAAATATCAGCCATGATTGAATGGCAGAGCAGACTCGATGGGCCAAGTGGCCTAATTCTGCTCCTATGTCTTATGGTCACGTTTCAAACTGTTGCCGGGATCCAGACATATGCTTATTTCTGATCCTGGAGCAGCTGAGCTCCGAGTTCGATTAAAGAATAAAGAAAAGTACAGCACAGGAACAGGCCCTTCGGCCCTCCAAGCCTGTGCCAACCATGCTGCCCGTCTAAACTAAAATCTTCTACACTTCCTGGGTCCGTGTCCCTCGATTCCCATCCTATTCATGTATTTGTCAAGATGCCCCTTAAACGTCACTATCGTCCCTGCTTCCACCACCTCCTCCGGCAGCGAGTTCCAGGCACCCACTACCCTCTGTGTAAAAAACTTGCCTCGTACATCTCCTCTAAACCTTGCCCCTCGCACCTTAAACCTATGCCCCCTAGTAATTGACCCCTCTACCCTGGGGGAAAAGTCTCTGACTATCCACCCTGTCTATGCCCCTCATAATTTTGTAGACCTCTATCAGGTCGCCCCTCAACCTCCGTCGTTCCAATGAGAACAAACCAAGTTTATTCAACCTCCCCTCATAGCTAATGCCCTCCATACCAGGCAACATCCTGGTAAATCTCTTCTGCACCCTCTCTAAAGCTTCCACATCCTTCTGGTAGTGTGGCGACCAAAATTGAACACTTATACTCCAAGTGTGGTCTAACTACGTTTCTGTACAGCTGCAACATGGCTTGCCAATTTTTATACTCAATGCCCTGGCCAATGAAGGCAAGCATGCTGTATGCCTTCTTGACTACCTTCTCCCCTGTGGACCTGTACACCTAGATCTCTCTGACTGTCAATACCATTGAGAGTTCTACCATTCACTGTATATTCCCGACCTGCATTAGACCTTCCAAAATGCAGCACCTCACATTTGTCCAGATTAGACTCCATCTGCCATCTCTCCACCCAAGTCTCCAAACAATCTAAATCCTGCTGTATCCTCTGATAGTCCTCATCGCTATCCGCAATTCCACCAACCTTTGTGTCATCTGCAAACTTACTAATCAGACCAGTTACATTTTCCAAATCATTTATATATACTACGAACAGCAAAGGTCCCAGCACTGATCCCTGCGGAACAACGCTCGTCACAACCCTCCAATCAGAAGAGCACCCTTCCATTGCTATTCTCTGCCTTCTATGACCTAGCCAGTTCTGTATCCATCTTGCCAGCTCACCCCTGATCCCGTGTGACTTCACCTTTTGTACCAGTCTGCCATGAGGGACCTTGTCAAAGACCTTACTGAAGTCCATATAGACAACATCCACTGCCCTACCTGCATCAATCATCTTTGTGACCCCTTCGAAAAACTCTATAAAGCTAGTGAGACACGACCTCCCCTTCAGAAAACTGTGCTGCCTCTCACTAATACGTTCATTTGCTTCCAAATGGGAGTAGATCCTTTCTCGAAGAATTCTCTCCAGTAATTTCCCTACCACTGATGTAAGGCTCACCGGCCTGTAGTTCCCTGGATTATCCTTGCTACCCTTCTTAAACAAAGGAACAACATTGGCTATTCTCCAGCCCTCCGGACCATCACCTGAAGACAGTGAGGATCCAAAGATTTCTGTCAAGGCCTCAGCAATTTCCTCTCTAGCCTCCTTCAGTATTCTGGGGTAGATCCCATCTGGCCCTGGGGACTTATCCAGCGTAATATTTTTCAAGACGGCCAACACCTCGTCTTTGTGGATCTCAATGTGACCCAGGCTATCTATACACCCTTCTCCAGACTCAACATCCACCAATTCCTTCTCTTTGGTGAATACTGATGCAAAGTATTCATTTAGTACCTCGCCCATTTCCTCTGGCTCCACACATAGATTCCCTCCCCTGTCCTTCAGTGGGTCCACCATTTCCCTGGCTACCCTCTTGCTTTTAATGTCCGTGTAAAAAGCCTTGGGATTTTCCTTAACCCTATTTGCCAATGACCTTTCATGACCCCTTTTAGCCCTCCTGACTCCTTGCTTAAGTTCCTTCCTACTTTCCTTATATTCCACACAGGCTTCGTCTGTTCCCAGCCTTCTAGCCCTGACAAATGCCCCCTTTTTCTTTTTGACGAGGCCTACAATATCTCTCGTTATCCAAGGTTCCCGAAATTTGCCGTATTTATCCTTCTTCCGCACAGGAACATGCTGGTCCTGAATTCCTTTCAACTGACATTTGAAAGTCTCTCACATGTCAGATGTTGATTTACCCTCAAACATCCGCCCCAATCTAGGTTCTTCAGTTCCCGCCTAATATTGTTATAATTAGCCTTCGCCCAATTGAGCACATTCACCCTGGGACTACTCTTATCCTTGTCCACCAGCACTTTAAAACTTACTGAATTGTGGTCACTGTTCCCGAAATGCTCCCCTACTGAAGCTTCTACCACCTGGCCGGGCTCATTCCCCAATACCAGGTCCAGTACAGCCCCTTCTCTAGTTGGACTATCTACATATCGTTTTAAGAAGCCCTCCTGGATGCTCCTTACAAACTCTGCCCCATCCAAGCCCCTAGCACTGTGAGTCCCAGTCAATATTGGGGAAGTTGAAGTCTCCCATCACAACAACCCTGTTGCTTTTACTCCTTTCCAAAATCTGTCTACCTATCTGCTCCTCTATCTCCCGCTGGCTGTTGGGAGGCCTGTAGTAAACCCCCAACATTGTGACTGCACCCTTCTTATTCCTGATCTCTACCCATATAGCCTCACTGCCCTCTGAGGTGTCCTCCCGTAGTACAGCTGTGATATTCTCCTGAACCAGTAACCCAACTCCGCCACCCCTTTTACATCCCCCTCTATCCTGCCTGAAACATCTAAATCCTGGAACGTTTAGCTGCCAATCCTGTCCTTCCCTCAACCAGGTCTCTGTAATGGCAACAACATCATAGTTCCAAGTACTAATCCAAGCTCTAAGTTCATCTGCCTTACCTGTTACACTTCTTGCATTAAAACACATGCACTTCAGGCCACCAGACCCGCTGTGTTCAGCAACATCTTCCTCAGAGCTATACTGGCCCTATTCCCGAATTCTACCTCCATTTTTTCACCTTCTGACCTATTGCTCCGGTACCCACCCCCCTGCCATACTAGTTTAAACCCTCCCGTGTGACACTAACAAACCTCGCGGCCAGGATATTTATGCCTCTCCAGTTTAGTTGCAACCCGTCCTTCTTATACAGGTCACACCTGCCCCGGAAGAGCTGCCAGTGGTCCAGATAACGGAAACCCTCCCTCCTACACCAGCTGTTTAGTCGCGTGTTTAGCTGCTCTATCTTCCTATTTCTAGCCTCACTGGCACGTGGCACAGGGAGTAATCCCGAGATTACAACCCTAGAGGTCCTGTCTTTTAACTTTCTGCCTAGCTCCCTGAATTCCTGCTGCAGGACCTCATGCCCATTCCTGCCGATGTTGTTAGTACCAATATGTACAACAACCTCTGCCTGTTTGCCCTCCCCCTTGAGGATGCCTGCTACACGTTTGGAGACATCCTGGACCCTGGCACCAGGGAGGCAACATACCATCCTGGAGTCTCTTTCACGTCCACAGAAGTGTCTATCTGCGCCCCTGACTATAGAGTCCCCTATGACTATTGCTCCTCTGCGCTTTGACCCTCCCTTGTGAACATCAGGGCCAGCCGTGGTGCCACTGCTCTGGCTGCTGCTGTTTTCCCCTGATAGGCTATTCCCCCCAACAGTATCCAAATCGGTATACCTGTTCGAGAGAGGGACAACCACAGGGGATTCCTGCACTGACTGCCTGCCCCTTCTGGTGGTCACCCATCTCTCTGCCTGCACCTTGGGTGTGACCACATCTCTATAACTCCTATCTATGACACTTTCCGCCACCTACATGCTCCTAAGTGCATTCAATTGCTGCTCTAACCGAACCACGTGAGGAGCTGCCATTGGTTACACTTACTGCAGATGTAGTCGATCGGAACGCTGGAAGCATCACAGATCTGCCACAACTCACAGTTGGAGCACTGCACCCCGCTGAGTGACATTTAAGCACTAGTTAATCTACCAATAATTCAAGAGTTTATTTTAAATTAATTGAGTTACAATTAACTATATGGCCCTGAAGCTAGATGATTTTTTACTGCACAATTGAATGCTAAATACCGATCTCTGCCCTCAGGTTTAGTTACTCCACTATCTAGTTAATCAATTAGGTTCTTTTTTTGCAATATTATTTTTTTTTTTTAATTTAACAGATTCTCAACCAGCTAATCAGGTCACAACTTTACTGTGATGTCACTTACAGTCCCCCCCCCCCCCCCCCCCCCAACACACAATTTGGTATACCTCAAGTTTCAATAAACAAACTGCCATTAAATTGTCCAAAACAACATGAAATCATCTCTGATTATCCGATTATGCTCACTGAATTGCAGCACTTTAAACATTTATCTGTTGTTTTACTCCTTGCAGACTCTCTTTCATCTTTTCACAGTTCCTCTTGCTGGGCCCGCAATTTTAATTTTAAATATGTCCCACTCTGGCGTCACTCTGCAATGGAAGATGCTCCCCCTGGAGAAGCGTCAGGGGTTTGTTCGATACTATACTCTGTACTATGTCAAGAAGCCAGGTGGAGACGACAAGCACAAGGGTAAGAGCAACCAAGCAAGTATTTTGTATTTTGTCTTCACAAAAGGCAGTCCAGGAACACTGGAAAAGCAGGGTGCAAAGAGGAGGGAGCAACTGATGGGCTGAATGGCCTCCTTCTGCACTGTAAATTCTATGATTCTATAAGACTAAAATAATCACTAGAGAAAAAGTACCAGGAAAACTAATGGAATGAAAGGCTGCCAAGTCTTCTGGATTTGATGGTCTGCACCTTAACGTGTTAAAGGAAGTGGCTGCAGAGATACTTGATCTATTGATCATAGAATTTAGAGTGCAGAAGGAGGCCATTCAGCCCATCGGGTCTGCACTGGCCCTTGGAAAAAGCACCCTACTTAAGCCCACGCCTCCACCCAGCCCTGTAACCCCACCCAGCTCTGTAACCCCACCTAACCTTTTGGAGAAAAGGGGCAATTTAGCATGGCCAATCCACCTAACCGGCACTGCTTTGGACTGTGGGAGGGAACCGGAGCACCCGGAGGAAACCCACGCACACACAGGGAGAACGTGCAGACTCCGCACAGACAGTGACCCAAGCCGCGAATTGAACCTGGGACCCTGGCGCTGTGAGGCAGCAGTGCTAACCACTGTGATACCGTGCCGCCCAATTGTAATCCAAAATTCCCCAAAATTTGGAATGCTCCCACAGGTTAGAAAACTACAACTGTTACACCCTCTGTTCAAGAAAGGAGGGAGACAGAAAGCAGGTAACAGTAGGTCAGTAACACAACATCTGTTAATGGAAAAATACTGGAATCCATGAAGGACATTGTAGCAAGACATTTAGAAAATCATAACATAACCAGGTAGAGTCAACATGATTTTATGAAGGGAAAATGGTGTTTGGCAAATTTATTAAGAGATCTTTGAGAATGCAACAAAGGAGAACCAGTAGATGTAGTGTTTTTGGATTTCCAAAAGGCATTCAAAAAGATAGCACGCAAAAGCTGACTGCACCAAGTAAGGATGCCTGGTGCAGGAGGTGATATATTAGCGTAGGATTGAGGATTGGCTCACTAAAAAGAAACAGTCAGGATAAATGGGTCATTGTCAGACTGGCAAACTGTAACGAGTGGAGATACACACGGATCATTGTTGGGACCTCAATTATTTACCTAAATCGGTGATTTGGATGAAGAGACAGACTATATTGCAGCCAGGTTTGCTGATGATACAAAGATCGATAAGAATGCAAGGTGTAAAGAAGATGGAAAGGGTTTACAAATGGATTGGGACAGGTTAAGTGGGGGGGGGGGGGGGGGGGGGATGCTGGCAGATGGAGGATCATGTGGGAAAACGTAAGGTTGTCCACTTTGAAAGAAGAAATAGAGAAACAGAATATTATGTAAATGGAGAGGGACAGGAGAAATCAGCCATGGAGAGGGATGTGGGTGTCCTGGTACATGAATCACAAAACACGAGCGTGCAGACGCAGAAAGTGATGAATAAAGCAAATGGAATGTGGGCTACAACTGAGACTCCCTCACCTGGAGTAGCCTCCTCCTTACTCCTGTTTTGAATGATCACACCTGCTTCAGCCTGACAATGACAGCTGGTATCATTGATGTAACAGTGTACACAGCTCTCCACAGGAGCAACAGGTCACTCAACAATCCTCATACTTGAACCTACAAAGATATTGTATCAGGAGTAGTTGCTGGGGTCTCACTGTGAGTTTTCTGGGATGCTCTGTGTGAAGCCCCTGTCCTTGGTGAGTTATCTGAGGTGACACTGAGCTCCTCAGGACCCCAGGCTAGAGAAGCTGATACACAAAAGGCTCCTAATCGTGCTCCAGTCAGTCTACAGGACAGTGAATGTGTGAATCTTGGATGACAACATGTCTGCGCTACTGACCCCTTCATTCAATAAGATGCACAACTCACTCATCTGGTCACACAGCTAAAGATTTGCGACTGGTATAATGTATGGAGGGTGACTATCTGCTGTAAATCCTGTATGGCAACCCCAAGAGACAGTGGAACAATGAATATCACCCTGCTACCCCAGGCCTTTTCATAAGTCTTAATTCTTTCTTACAGCTTTGGATATAAGTTATACAGTAGACAGATACACATTGCTCAACTTGGAGCCTGACAGTTCTTACAGGATCTGGATGACTGCGTCCACCATTGTGGGAGAGGGCGAAAGAGGTCCACACATAAACTTCAAGACACAAGGTACTGTTAAGACCATAAGACATAGGAGCAGAATTAGGCCACTCGGCCCATCGAGTCTGCTCCACCATTCAATCATGGCTGATATGTTTCTCATCCCCATTCTCCTGCCTTCTCCCCATAACCCCTGATCCCCTTATTAATCAAGAACCTATCTATCTCTGTTTTAAAGACACTCAATGATTTGGCCCCCACAGCCTTCGGCGGCAAAGAGTTCCACAGATTCACCACCCTCTGGCTGAAGAAATTCCTCCTCATCTCTGTTTTAAAGGATCATCCCTTTAGTCTGAGATGGTGTCCTCTGGTTCTAATTTCTCCGACAAGTGGAAACATCCTCTCCACGTCCACTCTATCCAGGCCTCGCACTATCCTGTAAGTTTCGATAAGATCCCCCCTCGTCCTTCTAAACACCAACGAGAACAGACCCAGAGTCCTCAACCGTTCCTCATACAACATACTGTTGGTGCTAAGAACCAAGGGAGGGAGTTTGGGAAGAATGTATTGATGGTGCTTCCAAATTTCTAAAATTAAAGTAGTGCGGGGCCTCCAGCAACCCAGAAAGACCTGAGCAATTCAGGAGAAACACCAGTTCTCCAATGACATCCCAGTAACCCAGGAAGAGCACAGAGCCACAACTTTGCAGTGTCAAACTCTTATTGGACAGATAAAAGCAAAAAACGGCAGATGCTGGAATCTGAAACAAAACAGAAAATACTGGACAATCCCAGCAGGTCTGACAGCGTCTGTGGAGATGCGACCCCCAACCCTCCCTCCACCTTCCCTCTCCTTCAACTTTCCCAACCCTCCCTCCACTGTCCCCCCTCTCCCTTCAACCCACCGCCCCCCACCCTTCCTTCACACACCACCACTGTGAACCATGCGTGTGGCTAATGATGCCCTATCTGTGTCTCCTCAGGAAAAGCTTCTCACAATGGCCAGGAGAGGGCCCAGACTGACGGTGGGGTGCCGGACATAAGAAACCTCACCTCTGAGTGGCACAGTGGTTAGCACTGCTGCCTCATGGCGCCGAGGTCCCAGGTTCGATCCCGGCCCTGGGTCACTGTCCGTGTGGAGTTTGCACATTCTCCCCGTGTCTGCGTGGGTCTCTCCCCCACGACCCAGAAAGATGTGCAGGATAGGTGGATTGGCCACAATGAATTGCCCCTTAATTGGAAAAAAATAATTGGGTACTCTAAATTTAAAAAAAGAATCCTCACCTCCTTTGAGGAGCGGGCCCTGGAGGTGGCTGGTGTGGCTGAGGACAGAGGGGTCACTCACGCGGAGGCTGGCGGATGCCGCAGAGGTGAGGAACCACCGGGCCCCACCCGGAAGACCCGTCAAACCTGAGTTGTTATTGCCTTACTGACTGACCCATCCTTCCCACTGACCACATGTCCATTCTCCCGCAGGTCCTCCAGCTGATAGCCCAACCTGAGCGACATCCTCTCCAGTCTCCCAGGAGAACATTTTGGAGGGGAACTCCGAGGAAGACACGATCGAGGCGTCACAGCTGTCATCCTCACCCTCCACCACCGCAGATACACACACAACGGTGGGAAATGTTAGTGCACAGGCTTCTGGGGCACAATCTGGTGAGCAGCACACTGCTGCTGATGTACATCAGGGGGAGGCAGGAACTCCCCCAGGCGAGACAGCAGTCAGAGGGCTGCTAGACCCAGGACCCAGCTGGGTCCCAGCCTGATGCTGAGCCTCTGGTATAGGGTTACCTGGAGTTAATGGAGATGTTAAGGTCCAGCTGGGTCCCAGCCTGATGCTGAGCCTCTGGTATCGGGATACCTGGAGTTAATGGAGATGTTAAGGTGCAGCTGGGTCCCAGCCTGATGCTGAGCCTCTGGTATCGGGATACCTGGAGTTAATGGAGATGTTAAGGTGAAGCTGGGTCCCAGCCTGATGTTGAGCCTCTGGTATAGGGTTACCTGGAGTTAATGGAGATGTTAAGGGGCAGCTGGGTCCCAGCCTGATGCTGAGCCTCTGGTATAGGGTTACCTGGAGTTAATGGAGATGTTAAGGTGCAGCTGGGTCCCAGCCTGATGTTGAGCCTCTGGTATAGGGTTACCTGGAGTTAATGGAGATGTTAAGGTGAAGCTGGGTCCCAGCCTGATGCTGAGCCTCTGGTATTGGGATAACTGGAGTTAATGGAGATGTTACGGTGCAGGTGTGATATTCAGAGGGAGATGTCAGAAACATTCCAGCAGGTCCATAGCCGATTTGAGGAGCCCCAGAGCCTACAGGCGTAGGTATGTCGCTGGTAATGTTGACACCAAGGCCAACACTGCGAGGGTGGCGACCGCAATGAAGAGCCTGGTGGACAACGTCGGCAGCATGAGTGAAGGTGTCCAAGACGTGACCCTGTCGGTAAAGGCCATGGCTGCGGGTCTTGGCAGAATGTCCGCCTCTCTGGGGGATGTTACCCGGTTCCAGGTTGACCTTGATGAGGTTCCGCGGGACATGTCCCGCTCTCAGATGGGAATGGCTGAGGCGCTGCGGAGCTTGTCCCACTCGCAGGTGGGCATTGTCGAGGAACTGCAGGGCATGGCCCAGTCACTAAGGATCATCGCCGAGGGCGTCGACACGATGGTGCGGACCCTGGGGAACCGCCAGGGCTGGCAGAGCCAGATGATGCAGGGGCAGCCAGCAACCCGACCTCCGAACCCTTGGCCCATCTCTCCAGGCTTCCGCCTTCCCGTGGCACTCACCTACCCTCCGGCCATGGACATGTCCCCGGAGCTGTGCCCCATCCCCTGGGTGTTCGGATGTTGGCCGCTGTGTGTGAGGTGTTGCCTCCCGCAGTGTTTATGCACAATGTCCAGGCATCAAGGTGTGATTGGGATGCTGGGCAATGACTCCCACATGCTACATAGCCCACCCACCCACGGGAATGCACTTGGGTTGTGTGAAGTGTATTTAACCACGATTGCCAATTCCCGATTAGCAACAGCCTTCAGCCGCACAGCCAGAGGCCTCGGCAGTCGGTGGGGATTATAGGTGGTTGGTGGGGTAGACGGGCAGGGTTGCCCCTGGAATGGGTAAACACGATCCAGGGGTTGGCACGATCCACCCCCCTCCTCCCACCCTCTGATGGCGGCTCACTCTGCGAAGAGTCCCCCCGCCAGGGTCCCCCCCACCCCGCCAAGCAGCAATCCCAGCGCCCGTGGGCTCTTTGCCTGCGAGAAAAGATGGTCACTCACATCCTCGGCTCCCCACAGAAGCCCTTTCGCCAAGTTCAATTTTTGAAAAAGGAGTAGTAATTGGGGCCAGCATGACCACACGCCGGGGAGGGCGCTGAACCACGGGAGGCCGTTGGATATGGAGTCGCTCTCGCTGATTGTCTGGAAATAGGGCGTAAGTGGTGATAATTGGTTTCTGGCCTCGCTACGGCGGGATCCCGATTTCGCCTACGGGATTGGGCCGGCTGCATCGCAAACTGGCGCCTGGCATGGTTCTCGTTTTCAGCCTCTCCCGCTATTCACCGGCTTTGTTTTGCTCGAGCGAGAGCCCCCGAATTTTAGATTCTAATATTAGTGCTGCTTTGTTTTGTGTTCAGGTTCACAGATCCTGTTCTGGATGGCTGCGGTGCTGCTATCGTGCTCTGTGCTGGTCGGACTGATTGGTCTCCTTTTCTGCACATACTGTGAACAAAGGTGAGTCAGTCTCCTCCCATTTACTGAAACTCGGCACCTTGGAGAAAATGTCTGTAAGCTGTCCAGCCAGGTGTTTGTATCGCTGAATTAAAAAATATATATTTACAAGATGTGTGCGTCACTGGCTGGGCCAGCATTTATTACCCATCCCTAATTGCCATTGAGAAGGTGGTGTTGAGCTGCCTTTCTGAATCGCTGCAGAGTGGGGTGTAGGTACACCCATTGTGCTGTTAGGGAGGGAGTTCCAGGTCTTTAACCCAGCCACAGTGAAGGAACGGTGATATATTTCCAAGACAGGAGGCTGTGTGTTCTCATGTGTCTGCTGCCCTTGTCCTTCTAGACCGTAGCAGTCAAGTGGTAGCTTGAGACCACAAAAAAAGTAGCAAAATGTGTTGCTTAAAAGAAAGAGCCTCTATATATAAATAAATAACAAGTTTAGCAGCAACAGTAACTTAGCAGGACAGTAGTAACAGTAATAACTATGAAAACAGGAGCTCCAGTAAAAACAGGTCTGGCTTATAATGCACCTCTTGCAGGTTGAAAAAGCCACCCAAAGTCGTACATGGTCAGAACCCTCAACAGATGCCAGTAAAACAATTAAATAGGAGAGAAAAAGGCTTAGAAGAATACTCTACTCAAAATGACATACTGTAACAATTTGGAAGGCGATGCATGGAAGCCTTGGTGAGTTCCTGCAGTCCATCCATTGATGGTGCACACGGCTGCTACTGCGCGCAGGTGGTAGAGGGAGCGGGTGTCTGTGGAAGGGGTGCCAATAAAATAGGCTGCCAGGCAGCACGGTGGTTAGCCCTGCTGCCTCATGGCGCCGAGATCCCAGGTTTGATCCTGGCTCTGGGTCACTGTCCGTGTGCAGTTTGCACTTCCTCCCCCTGTTTGAGTGGGTTTCGCCTCCACAACCCAAAGATGTGCAGGGTAGGTGGATTGGCCACGCTAAATTGCCCCTTAATTGGAAAAAATGAATTGGGAAAATAAAAAAATAAATAAAGTGGGCTGCTTTGTCTTGCATGGTGTCCGGCTTCTTAAGTGTTGTTGGAGCTGCACTCATCCAGGCAAATGGAGAGTATTCCACGACATTCCTCAATAACATAGATACATAGGATCAGGAGGAGGCCCTTTGGCCCTTCGAGCCTGCTCCGCCATTCATCACCATCATGGCTGATCATCCAACTCAATAGCCTAATCCTGCTTTCTCCCCATAGCCTTTGATCCCATTCTCCCCATGTGCTATATCCAGCCGCCTCTTGAATAATTCAAAGTTTTAGCATCAACTGCGTCCTGTGGTAATGAATCCCACAGGCTGTGAAGAAATGTCTCCTTATCTCTGTCTGAAATGGTTTACCCTGAATCCTCAGGCTGTGACCTATGGTTCTGGACACACCCATCATTGGTAACATCTTCCCTGCATCTACCCTGTCCAGTCCTGTTAGAATTTTATACGTCTCTGAGATTCCCCCCTCATTCTTCTGAACTCCAGCGAGAACAATCCCAACCTAGTCAATCTCTCCTCATATGACAGTCCAGCCATCCCTGGAATCAGTCTGGTAAACCTTCGCTGCACTCCCCCGAGAGCAAGAACATCCTTCCTCAGAGAAGGAGACCAAAACTGCCCACAATACTCCAGGTGTGGCCTCACCAAGGCCCTGTACAATTGCAACAACATCCCTGCTTCTATACTCGAAACTTCTTGCAATGAAGACCAACATGCCATTAGCCTTCTTTACCGCCTGCTGCACCTGCATGCTTACCTTCAGCGAATGGTGCACAAGGACACCCAGGTCCCGCTGCACACTCCCCTCTCCCAATTTACAACCATTCAGGTAGTAATTGGCCTTCCTGTTTTTGCTTCCAAAATGAATAACCTCACACTTATCCAAATTATACTGCATCTGCCATTGGTTTGCCCACTTGCCCAACCTGTCCAGATCTTGCTGTAGGATCCCTGCATCCTCGTCACAATTCACCCCCCCACATAATTTGGTATCATCTGCAAATTTTGAGATGTTACATTTTGTTCCCTCATCCAGATTATTAATATATTTGTGAATAGCTGGGGTCCCAGCACCGATCCCTGGCACCCCACGAGTCACTACCTGCCAATTTGAAAAGGACCCATTAATCCCTACTCTTTGTTTCCTGTCTGCCAACCAGTTTTCTATCCACCTCAATACATTTCCCCCAATCCCATGCCCCTTAATTTTGCGCAATAATCTCTTATGCGGGACTTTGTCAAACGCCTTCTGAAAATCCAAATAAACCACATCGACTGGCTCCCCCTTGTCGACTGTACTGGTTACCTCTTCAAAGAATTTCAACAGATTTCTCAAGCATAATTTTCCCTTCATAAATCCATGCTGATTCTGACTGATCCTGCCACTGTTTTCTAAATGTTCCACTATAAAGTCCTTGATAATGGATTCAAGCATTTTCTCCACTACTGATGTTAGGCTTCCTGGTCTATAATTCCCTGCTTTCTCTCTACCTCCCTTTTTGAATATCGGAGAGATGTGAGCGACTCTCCAATCTGCAGGGACAGTTCCAGAATCTATAGAATCCCGGAAGATGCCCACCAATGCATCCACTATTTCCAGAGCCACCTCCTTAAGCACTCTAGGATGCAGTCTAGGGCAGCACGGTAGCACAAGTGGATAACATTGTGGCTTCACAGAGCCAGGGTCCCAGGTTCTATTCCCCGCTGGGTCACTGTCTGTGCGGAGTCTGCACGTTCTCCCCGTCCCTGCGTGGATTTCCTCCCACAGTCCAAAGACGTTAGGTTATGTGAATTGGCCATGATAAATTGCCAAATAAAGGTGACCAAAAAGTTTAGGAGGGGTTATTGGGTTACGGGGATAGGTGGAAGTGAGGGCTTAAGTTGGTTGGTGCAAAGTCGATGGGCCAAATGGCCTCTTTCTGCACTGTATGTTCTATCTTCAGATTCTCAGGCCCTGGGGATTTATCCGTCTTCAATCCCATCAATTTTCCCAGCACCATTTCTCTACTAATGTTGATCTCCCTCAGATCATCCCTCTCAGTAAACCTTTCATTCTCCAACATTTCTGGGATCTGATTTGTGTCCTCATTTGTGAATACAGAACAAAAGTATGTATTTAATTGCTCAGCCATTCCTTTGTCCCTCATTATACATTCCCCTGTTTCTGTCTGTAGGGGGCTTACATTTCTCTTTACCAATCTCTTTCTCTTCACATATCTGTAGAAACTGTTAGTGTCAGTCTTTATGTTCCCTGCAAGCTTCCTTCCGTACTGTACTTTCCCCCTTTTAATCAATCCCTTTGTCCTTCTTTACTGAATTCTAAACTACTCCCAATCCTCAGACCTATTATTTTTCTTGGCCAATCTGTATGCTTCTTCCTTGTATCAGATACTATTTCTAATTTCCTTTATAAACAATGGATTGGCCCTCTTACCCCCTTTGTTTTTCTGCCAGACAGGAATGAACAGTTGCTGTAGTTCCCCCATGTGTTCCTTGAATGTTTGCCATTGTCTATCCACTGTCATCCCTTTAAGTAACTCTCCCCAATCTATCAAGGCTAACTGATGCCTCATTTCCTCATAGTTCCTTTTATTAAGATTCAGCACCCTAGTCTTCGAATCAACTACTTCACTCTCCATCTTGATAAAAAATTCTTACATGTTATGGTCGCTCATCCCTAAGAGGCCTCGTACAGCCAGATTGGCAATGATTCCCTTCTCATTACACAGTACCCAGTCCAAGATGGCCTGCTCTCTAGTTGGTTCCTCCACATATTGGTCAAGAAAACCATCCCGTATACACTCCAGGAATTCCTCCTCTACGGCATTGTGGCTAATTTGATTTGCCCAATCTATGTGAAGATTAAAATCACCCATGATCATCGATATTCCCTTATTACATGAATCTCTAATTTCTTGTTTAATGCCATTCCCAACCTCACCAGTGCAGTTTGGGGGTCTATATATGACACCCACTAATGTTTTTTGTCCCTTGGTATTTCTCAGCTCTACCCATACAGATTCCACATTGTCAGAGCTAATATCCTTTCTCACTATTGTGTTCATTTCCTCTTTAACCAGCAGTGCCACGCCACCACCTTTTCTTTTATTCCTGTCCTTCCTAAATATTGAGAACCCTGGGACATTCAGTTCCCATCCCTGTTCACCCTGCAGCCATGTCTCCGTAATCCCAATTATATCACAGCCATTTATATCTATCTGCGTGATTAGTTCATCCACTTTATTGCAAATGCTCCGTGCATTAAGACACAGAGCCTTTAAGTTTGTCTTTTTCACAATGGTTGTCTTGCTCCCAATATTTTTCTCTACTGCCCTGTTTGAATTTTGTCCTTGGTTTCTCCACCTATCACTTTTCATATTCACTTTTCTACCTTTTGCTTTTGTCCTTGCTCCCTCTGTCTCTGACTCCTTGTGTAGGTTCCCACCCCCCTGGCATATTAGTTTAAACCCCCAACCGCTCTCGCAAATAACCTCCCAAGGACATCAGTCCCGGTCCTGCCCAGGTGTAACCCGTCCAGTTTGTACAGGTCCCACCTCCCCCAGAACCGGTCCCAATGCCCCAGGAATCGGAAACCCTCCCCCTGACACCATCTCTTCAGCCATGTATTTATTCATCCTATATATCCTGTCATTTCGACTCTGACTAGCATGTGGCACCGGTAGTAATCCTGAGATCACTATCTACGAGGTCTGATTTCTTATCTGCCTTCCTAGCTCCCTGTATTCTGCTTTTCGGACCTCATCCCTTTTTTTAACCTATGTCGTTTGTACCGATGTGTACCACGACCACCCTCCCCCTCCAGAATGTCCTGTACCCGCTTCGAGACATCCTTGACCCTAGCACCAGGGAGGCAACATACTATCCTGGAGTTTTGTTTGCAGCCACAGAAACGCCTGTCTATTCCCCTTCCAATTGAATCCCCGATAACTATTGCACTGTCACACTTATTACCCCCTCCCTTCTGCAGCAGAACCAACTGTGGTGCCACGAGTTTGGCTGTTGCTGCTTTCCCCTGAGAGGCCATTCCCCTCAACAGTATCCAAATCGGTATATCTGTTCTGCAGGGGAATGGCCACAGGAGATTCCTGCACCACCTGCCCCGCTGTCTTGTGCCTTATAGATGGTGGATAGGCTTTGGAGGGGATCAGGAGGTGAGTTACTCGCCGTAGGATTCCGAGCCTCTGTCCTGCCCTGGTAGCCACAGTATTAATGTGGCTGGGTCCAGTTCAGTTTCTGATCAATGGTAACCCCCAGGATGTTGACTGTGGGGGATTCTGCAATGGTAATGCCATTGAATGTCAAGGGGTGGTGGTTAGATCCTTTCTTGTAGGAGATGGTCATTACCTGGCACTTGTGTGGCGCGAATGTTACTTGCCACATTTGGACATGGGCTGCTTCATTATCTGAGGAGTCGCGAATGGTGCTGAACATTGTGCAGTCATCCGCAAACATCCCCACTTCTGACCTTATGATGGAAGGGAGGTCATTGATGAAGCAGCTGAAGATGGTTGTGCCTCGGACACTACCCTGAGGAACTCCTTCAGTGATGTCCTGGAACTGAGATTATTGACCCCCAACCACCACAACCATCTTCCTCTGTGTCAGGTATGACTCCAAACAAGAGCGGGCCCTGCCTCCACCGGAATCCCACTGACTCCAGTTTTGTTTGGGCTCCTTGATGCCAGAGTCGGTCAAATGCTACCTTGATCTTTCCTCTTCTTTACACTTGTGCTTGCATATGAATAGACACTGATCGTCATGGGGAAACATGTGACTTGTGTGTGCCTGTATAGTGAGTGC
The DNA here is from genome assembly GCF_902713615.1 of Scyliorhinus canicula. Lineage (NCBI taxonomy): Eukaryota > Metazoa > Chordata > Chondrichthyes > Carcharhiniformes > Scyliorhinidae > Scyliorhinus > Scyliorhinus canicula. Next base: position 1,567,761 of record NC_052170.1, read on the forward strand.
ACTCACAGCCTTGTGTGCCCACACCATCCTTTGTCAAATTTCCTCTGATATCGGGGTGATATCTGTACCAGGCAGTGGAAAGAAAGCAGAGGGGGAAGGTGGTCCGCTGGTGCCCAGTTGAGTGAGCTTCAGATGAAGTTAAGTTCCAGGGGTGAGGTCTTGCCATCATTCTTCACCAATACCTTGCTGATTTACTGAAATATTACACAGGTACTGCAATGAGTTTGCACCATGCCCAATACTGAGAAGTTATAGAGAGGGGTTCAATTTTAAAAGTTAGCTCAGCCTGTATCCACACAAGATGTATGTTAATGATCTCTGGTACTGTCAGATGTGATTTGTACCACATTTGAACAGGCATGCTGAGATGGCAATAATTTCTCCAGTCATCTGTGTCACCAACTACCTAGCTGTGTCTGTGTGAAACGTCAAGAACCCTGGCCCCAAACCTCGCCTCTTCCACCCCACTCGCCCCTCAGCGCTTGTCAGCCACCCTCCTGGGTGATTCAATGCACTGAATGTTGGACTAGCGCCTTGTGCTGTGAGGGCCCAGAGAGTGGTGAGAAAGTGGAACTTGTCAGCACAAGGAGCAGTTACGGTGAATTGATGCATTTAAGTGGCAGTCAAACAAGGGAGGGACATGAGGAGAAAGGAACAGAAGGATATTCTGGTAGTGTGAGGTGAAGTAGGGCGAAAGGTGGTTCAAGTACAGCATTGACAAGTTGGCTGTTCTTGTGCTTTACGTATTACATCTTCTATGTAACCCCATGAGGCCTATTTCCTCTGAGAGGGGAGTCCAGAATGTAAAATGTACTAGATGCTGTGGTATGAAGAGGCAAGAGTTCAGCTCCTTTTCCACCAACACACCTTTAATGGTTCAAACTCACTCTGCACAGAACTCTACAGATCATCACAAGCTCCAGAGTCCACCTGAAGCCCCTTTACATATCAGTGTCAATCATTGAACACTTAACATAAATGAGACAACTAATTGGAATATCTCTTAACCCATTACTTAACACAGAACAAGGGGCCAAAACCTTAAAATTTGAACTCGGCCATTCAGTTAGATGGAATGAAGCCTTCCTTTCCATAGTAGAAATCTGGTACGCTCTGTCGTTGAGGTTGAGGGTCAATTGAAAATTCCAATACTGAGATTGATAGATTTCTGTGAGGCAAGGATACTCAGGGTTATTGAACTAAAGTAAGTAAATGGTGGGACAGTTAAACAGGTTGATTGTCTGTTCTTGCTGCATTTCTTTCAGGATACAAAGCTGCGGTGCCTTCTACTTACCTGAGTGGTGTTGCCAGAAAATTCCAGATCCCAGAAACAGCAGAGTCACTGGCCACTCCCCAAAGGTGAGGACTTCCATGTTCCATGTTGTTTTAATCAAAATTCTCAATGTTCAGGGGAGAAGACATTGAGTATCCTTGAACTGAACAGCTCCCCCTCATCCCCCCGCCACACCACCATCCTTCACCTCTTCCCCTTCAGGGTGGTGAGGAATAGGCCAAGTTGATTTTTCAGGCTTTCCAAACTCTACACGCACAGGGAACTGATTGATTTTAAAATTCTCATTCTTGTGTTCAGGTTTCTAGATGGTCCAATGTCTGTAATCTCCTTCAGCCTCATCTGTCTCCAGACCCCTGAATTGCCCCACCGCTGGTGACCATGCTTCAGCTCTTAGCTCTGAAATTTTCCTCCATAACCCTCTCCACCTTTCTCCACCTTCAAACACTTACCTGTGTGACAAGCTTTTGATCAGCAAGCCTTGTGTGACTCAGTATCAGGTTCAATGGTAATGTTCTTGTGAAAGGTTTTGGAACATTTAAGGTGCTCTCAATATGCAAGTTGTTGACTTTGCTGTTGTAAATCGACCCAGGTCTATAACAGGTGCAGCGAGTCACTGAGCTTTGAATGGAGAATTGAGTGCTGTGAGTCACGTAGAGGCTGGAAACCAAATATTTGCCTGATCCTATGTGAGAATGGACAAGGTGCAGTGGGTGACTTGTATCCCAGAATCTATACCCCAGGGAGGGTCACCACATTAAATGTGCACAGTAAGAAGTCTTACAACACCAGGTTAAAGTCCAACAGGTTTGTTTCAAACACGAGCTTTCGGAGCACGGCTCCTTCTTCAGGTGAATGAAGGAGCCTGAAGAAGGAGCCGTGCTCCGAAAGCTCGTGTTTGAAACAAACCTGTTGGACTTTAACCTGGTGTTGTAAGACTTCTTACTGTGCTCACCCCAGTCCAACGCCGGCATCTCCACATCATGACATTAAATGTGAGCATTGTCAATAAAAGTGAGCTTGATAACAGGGAAGCACAAATAGAGAAGGCTTGAACTATTGGTTCTGCTATATCCTCCATAACTGCTTTTGACTCCTGAGGACTGATTCATGAAAGATTTGGAGAACAATGAAACATCTTTTTGAGACCCGGACATGCTGGTAGGAAGCTGATCAAGGGGAACGTAAAGAGGTTTTCAATCTCAAAGGTGTTCAGGAGGTGAAAGTGACAGAGGGAACTGTCCGACATCGAGAAAAGCAGTACAAATCTGCTCCGTTTGGAGTTGAAGAAGGTTGATGTCAGAGAAGATCACTAAGAGGCGGATAGCCAGCAAGCCTCACTCTTTGACTCCGAGGCCTCCAAGATCATCTCTGGTCCAGCATCTGCTCCATGAAACAGGATGAACATTGGAGGATTAGGCCACTCGGCCCGTCGAGCCTGCTCTGCCATTCAATAATATCATGGCTGATGTGACTGTGATGTCAACTCCACTTTTCTGCCTGACCCCCCCCATAACCTCTGACACCCTTTGTCTATCAAAAATCTGTTCAACTCTAAAGCTGTCTGGGCGGCACGGTGGCACAGTGATTAGCACTTCTGCCTCACGGCGCCGAGGACCCTGGTTCGATCCCGGCCCCGGGTCACTGTCTGTGTGGAGTTTGCACATTCTCCCCGTGTCTGCGTGGGTCTCACCCCCACAACACAAAGATGTGCAGGGTAGGTGAATAGAACTCTAAAGGTGTTAAGGGGTTTGGAGAGAACGCTGGAGTATGGGATTGAGATTAGAAAGTGGAGACTCATTTCATTGCTTACTGTAGGCTATAGAATTCTCCCATGGCCAATTGGATTAAGATTTGCCCTGGCTGGGATCTTATATATCTAAACAAACATTATTTTAAAGTATTTTTATTCAAGACATATACAAAAAGAATTAGAACAAAACAATTCAATAAACAAACAACCACATCCCACCTGCTCCCCGACACCACCCCTACCTCACATCCCGCCTTCCCCATTTTAACCCCCTTAACCGCCCCCCCCCCCGACTTGCTGACCCCTCAAACCTCCTCAAAGAAATGAATAAACTGCTTCCACCTTCTGTGAACCAAACACCCCTGCATTCGGCAGCTCCGTGTCCCGCCACCCAAGCAAAATCCATCTCCGGACTATCAGGGAGGCAAAAACATCGGCCTCTCTCCCGGATCTTCCGACACCCCAAATATCACCATCTCCGGACTGGGACCCACCTCCACGCCCAGCAACTCGGACATCACATCCCCGAACCCCCTCGGTCTTGGGCATGCCCAGAACATGTGGACGTGGTTCACGGCTCCCCCCCCCCCGCCCCCCGGGCACCCCCTATAAACAAGTCACCGAAGTGCTCAATCCCTGCCTGCCGTCACCCCCCTAACCTGCATCCAGCCCCACCGGCACAAACTTATGGTTATTACAGATCCGCACCCACATCAAGGCAGCCTCCAGCCCCAAGTGCTGCCTCCACTGGCCCCACACCCTGAGGGCCGACACCACCACTGGGCTCGCGCAGTACCTGGCCGGCGAGAACGGTAAAGGCAGCAACAATAACACTGCAAACACGTACTCCTGCACGATGCCACCTCCACTCACCCCCACACCGACCCCTCCTTACCATAGCAATGTTCACCACCCAATAATAGCTCATTATGCTCGGCAATGCCAGCAACCCCTCCCGCCTCGCTCCTGCTCCAAGAAAGACCGTCACACCACGGTGTCTTCCCCGCCCACACAAACCCAGAGATCAACACACTGACCTGCTAAAAAACAACTTGGGAACAAAATACAAACAGAAACCTTGGCAGAACCGTCATTTTCACTGACCCCCTTCATCTGCTCCACCAGCTGAGCCAAGTTCAGTTTATGCAACTGCGCCATCTCTGTGCCACCTGGATACCCAAATATCTGAAACTCGCCCCCACCACACTAAACGACAACTCCCCTCATCTCCTTTCTCGCCCTCTGGCCTCAATCGGGAACAACCTCATTCTTTCCTATGTTCAGTTTGTATCCCGAGAATAGGCCAAATTTCCCCAGGATCTCCATGATGCCTCCGATGCTGCCTACCGGGTCCGAAATATATAATAACAGTTTGTCCGCATACAATGAGACCCTCTGCTGGACGCTGCCCCACTCAATCCTTCTCCAGCCCCTCAACGCCCTAAGTGCCAATGCCAGTGGCTCTATCGCCAAGGTCCGCCCCAAACTTTCCATAAAACTCCACCGGGAACCCATCCGCCCCGGGGCCTTCCCTGCCTGCACCGTCCCAATATTCTCCATCACCTCCCTCAGCCCAATTGGAGCCCCCAGTCCCTGAACCAGCCCCTCCTCCATTTTAATCCATCCAGGAACCTCATCCCCTCCTCCCACGGTTGGGGGCTCTAACTTGCTGAGCCTCCTATAGAACGCCTTGAACACCTCCAGGTCCATCACCACCCCTGTAGAAACTAGCCCAAACTCCATCTGGAGCCTCTGCCTCTCCTACAGCAACCCTGCCTCTGAATCTCTCCTGTCCACCCTCAAAATCCTGACCACCAGCCTTGCCCTCTCCTCCCATTCCGTTTTCTCCCTATGCGGCTGAATTGATAGAAACCCCTCCCTACCCCCCCGCCCCGACTACAGCCTTGAGTGTCTCCCACAGCGTGGCGGTTGTGACCTCCCCCGTGTTGTTCAGCTCCACGTAGCCCTGAATGGCAGCCCTCACCCGCTCACACACCTCCTCATCCGCCAACAACTCCACATCCAGCCCTCCCTGTGGTCGTTGGCACTCCCCCCCTGGCCATCCGCAAAGTCACCCTGTGTGGCGTTTGGTTGGAAACCACAATCGGCGAATACTCCGAGTCGGCCACCCTGCCAGTATCGCATTGTCCAACACAAAAAAATAAATCCGGGAGTACAACCGGTGCACATGGGAGAAGTATGAAAACTCTTTCACCCTCGGCCTCCCAAACCTCCATGCCCCCCCCCCCCCCTCCCCCCCATGTGCTCCATAAACCCCCTGAGCTCCTTCGCCACTGCCGACGCCTTTGATGACTTGGGACTCGACCGGTCCAAGCTTGGATCTATGACCATGTTACAATCATCCCCATAATCAACTAACGCCAGTCCAAGTCCGGATTCTTCCCTCACACCCACCTCATAAAATCTATGGCATCCCAATTTGGGGCATAAATGTTCACCAGAACCACCGGCATCTCCTCCAGCTTCCCACTGACAATCACATATATCCCCCTGGATCAGCTGCAATACTCCCCACCTCGAACACAACCCGCTTATTAACCACCATCCCTTGTCTTCATACCCGAATGAAACACCTGCCCCGCCCATCCCTTTCTCAACCTCTTCTGATCCCCAGCTTCAGGTGCGTCTCCTGCAAAAGAGCCACGTCCGCCTTCAAACTCCTCAGATGCGACCGTTTCACCGGCCACCTCACGTTCCATGTGACCAGCCTAGTCGGGGAGCTCTCTGCCCCCTTCCTCTGCCGATCAGCCATATTGTTTTTTGGACATATTAGACAGTAACATTGGACAACGAAGCAGGTTCAAATTAACCATTGCTTTGAGCTCAACAGGCCTGCATTTCGTGGTCCCCCAGGCCCACTCTCCATGTCCACCATCATCGATCCCTTCCCAGCTGTGCCACACCCATGTCACTAACCCTCCTCCTCCCACCCTCAAACAAAGAACCAACTCCACCAACCCCCCCTGTAATGCCTTCCTCCTGGCAACCCCCACTTCCCATTAACTAGCCCCCCAGAGAGCATTGTGAGCCCAAGGCCTCCAACCACCCTTCCTTAGTTCAGTCCCCCCACCACAACCAACTCAACCGCCAACCTCTAAAGAGTAACAAAAAGCCCACTCACTTTCACTGCTCCCTCCCAAGGACCTGCCCCAGAAAACCCACCAACAAACACTTCAGAAGCGCACAAAACGCTTCCAAAATCCAACGTCCTCACACTCCTCCCGGTCCATTGTCCTTCATAAATTCCACCGCTGACTCTAGTGTCAAAATAAGGCTCTTTCTTCTGGAAAGTCACCCACAGGCGGGCCGGGTACAATACCCCAAACTTCACCCCCTTTTCAAAGAGGACAGCCTTCATCCAATTAAACCCGGCCCTCCTCTTCACCAGCTCCTGGTACACCCACAGCTCGTTCCTTTCCCATGTACATTTCGTAGTCTGCCTTGCCCGTCGATCTTCTCTTTCTCCAGAAAGCGGTGCAACTGCACCACCATCACCCTCAGTGGCTCGCCTGCCTTCCTGGGGCCTCCTCCTCGGCACCCTGTGCGCTCGGTCCACCTCGCGAGGCTGATCGAAGGCCCCCTCCCCCATCAGCGTCTCCAGCATCCCTGCCACATACACAGCAGCCTCCGTGCCTTCAAAGCCTTCAGGCATCCCGACAATCCTTAGGTTTTGCCTCTGGAGCGAATCTCCAGATCTTCCACCTTCTCCCTCAGCCTCTTGTGGCTGTCCCGCATCACTCCCAACTCTGCCGCCAACAAGGCCACCTGCTTCGCGTGCTCCCCCACCACCTCCTCCACTTGGCCCTGGGACCCGAGCCTCTGCTAAACTCGCTCAATCCTAGAGGCTCCACCACCTCGGTCAGGACGTCCAGGGCCTCGTTCCTCTGCTGCTGGAACTCGTTGTTCAAGGACTGCTGCAATGACCACTAGGCAGGCAGCGCACCCCCTTGTCCTCCGGCTTCTTTTCCTATGATGCAGCATGAAGACTCTCCTGCTCCTACTGCTCTTTCTTTCTTGCACCACTCCTTGTCCACCAACCATACCAGAAGAGTATTACCTTCCCCAGGCATGGCTGTACCTTTTCCCCTCAAATACTATGCCCTTAGGGGGTTTAAACTAATTCAGCAGGGGCATGGGAACCTGGATTGTAGTTTTGGGGTACGGGAGATTGAGAGTATAGAGGTCAGGAGCACAGATTTGACTTCGCAGGAGGGTGCCAGTGTTCAGGTAGGTGGTTTGAAGTGTGTCTACTTCAATGCCAGGAGTATACGAAATAAGGTAGGGGAACTGGCAGCATGGGTTGGTACCTGGGACTTCGATGTTGTGGCCATTTCAGAGACATGGATAGAGCAGGGACAGGGTTGGTTGTTGCAGGTTCCGGGGTTCAGGTGTTTTAGTAAGATCAGAGAAGGGGGCAAAAGAGGGGGAGGTGTGGCGCTGCTAGTCAAGGACAGTACTGTATTACGGTGGCAGAAAGGATGCAAGATGGGGACTCTTCTTCCGAGGTAGTATGGGCTGAGGTTAGAAACAGGAAAGGAGAGGTCACCCTGCTGGGAGTTTTCTATAGGCCACCTAATAGTTCTAGAGATGTAGAGGAAAGGATGGCGAAGATGATTCTGGAAAAGAGCGAAAGTAACAGGGTAGTTGTTATGGGAGACTTTAACTTTCCAAATATTGACTGGAAAAGATATAGTTCGAGTACATTAGATGGGTCGTTCTTTGTACAATGTGTGCAGGAGGGTTTCCTGACACAATATGTTGACAGGCCAACAAGAGGTGAAGCCACATTGGATTTGGTTTTGGGTAATGAACCAGGCCAGGTGTTAGATCTGGAGGTAGGTGAACACTTTGGAGACAGTGACCACAATTCGGTGACCTTTACATTAGTGATGGAAAGGGATAAGTATACCCCGCAGGGCAAGAGTTATAGCTGGGGGAAGGGCAATTATGATGCCATTAGACATGACTTAGGATGTGTAGGTTGGAGAAGTAGGCTACAAGGGTTGGGCACACTGGATATGTGGAGCTTGTTCAAGGAACAGCTATTGCGTGTTCTTGATCAGTACGTACCAGTCAGGCAGGGAGGAAGGGGTCGAGCGAGGGAACCGTGGTTTACCAAAGAAGTGGAATCTCTTGTTAAGAGGAAAAAGGAGGCCTATGTGAAGATGAACCGTGAAGTTTCAGTTGGGGCGCTTGATAGTTACAAGGAAGCAAGGAAGGATCTAAAGAGAGAGCTAAGACGAGCAAGGAGGGGACATGAGAAGTCTTTGGCAGGTAGGATCAAGGAAAACCCAAAAGCTTTCTATAGGTATGTCAGGAATAAAAGAATGACTAGGGTAAGAGTAGGGCCAGTCAAGGACAGTGGTGGGAAGTTGTGTGTGTGGAGGCGGAGGAGATAAGCGAGATACTAAATGAATACTTTTCGTCAGTATTCACTCAGGAAAAAGATAATGTTGTGGAGGAGAACGCTGAGACCCAGGCTATTAGAATAGATGGCATTGAGGTGCGTAGGGAAGAAGTGTTGGCAATTCTGGACAAGGTGAAAATAGATAAGTCCCCGGGGCCTGATGGGATTTATCCTAGGATTCTCTGGGAAGCCAGGGAAGAGATTGCTGAGCCTTTGGCTTTGATTTTTATGTCATCATTGGCTACAGGATTAGTGCCAGAGGACTGGAGGATAGCAAATGTGGTCCCTTTGTTCAAGAAGGGGAGTAGAGATAACCCCGGTAACTATAGGCCAGTGAGCCTAACGTCTGTTGTGGGTAAAGTCTTGGAGAGGATTATAAAAGATACGATTTATAATCATCTAGATAGGAATAATATGATTAGGGATAGTCAGCATGGTTTTGTGAAGGGTAGGTCATGCCTCACAAACCTTATCGAGTTCTTTGAGAAGGTGACTGAACAGGTAGACGAGGGTAGAGCAGTTGATGTGGTGTATATGGATTTCAGTAAAGCGTTTGATAAGGTTCCCCACGGTCGGCTATTGCAGAAAATACTGAGGCTGGGGATTGAGGGTGATTTAGAGATGTGGATCAGAAATTGGCTAGTTGAAAGAAGGCAGAGAGTGGCGGTTGATGGGAAATGTTCAGAATGGAGTTCAGTTACGAGTGGCGTGCCACAAGGATCTGTTCTGGGGCCGTTGCTGTTTGTCATTTTTATAAATGACCTAGAGGAGGGCGCAGAAGGATGGGTGAGTAAATTTGCAGACGACACTAAAGTCGGTGGAGTTGTAGACAGTGCGGAAGGATGTTGCAGGTTACAGAGGGACATAGATAAGCTGCAGAGCTGGGCTGAGAGGTGGCAAATGGAGTTTAATGTGGAGAAGTGTGAGGTGATTCACTTTGGAAAGAATAACAGGAATGCGGAATATTTGGCTAATGGTAAAATTCTTGGTAGTGTGGATGAGCAGAGGGATCTCGGTGTCCATGTACATAGATCCCTGAAAGTTGCCATCCAGGTTGAAAGGGTTGTGAAGAAGGCCTATGGTGTGTTGGCCTTTATTGGTAGAGGGATTGAGTTCCGGAGCCATGAGGTCATGTTGCAGTTGTACAAAACTCTTGTACGGCCGCATTTGGAGTATTGCGTACAGTTCTGGTCGCCTCATTATAGGAAGGACGTGGAAGCTTTGGAGCGGGTGCAGAGGAGATTTACCAGGATGTTGCCTGGTATGGAGGGAAAATCTTATGAGGAAAGGCTGATGGACGTGAGGTTGTTTTCGTTAGAGAGAAGAAGGTTAAGAGGTGACTTAATAGAGGCATACAAAATGATCAGAGGGTTAGATAGGGTGGACAGTGAGAACCTTCTCCCGCGGATGGAGGTGGCTAGCACGAGGGGACATAGCCTTAAATTGAGGGGTAATAGATATAGGACAGACGTCAGAGGTGGGTTTTTTACGCAAAGTGTGGTGAGGCCGTGGAATGCCCTACCTGCAACAGTAGTGAACTCGCCAACATTGAGGGCATTTAAAAGTTTATTGGATAAGCATATGGATGATAATGGGATAGTGTAGGTTAGATGGCCTTTAGTTTTTGGACTTCCCATGTCGGTGCAACATCGAGGGCCGAAGGGCCTGTACTGCGCTGTATCGTTCTATGTTCTATGTTAGCACAGGAAAACGACCAAAACAATCCGCCTTGAGTGGGAGCCACCAAATGAGCGACCACTCACTCTATGGCCGCCACCGGAAGTCAACAAATGTTATTAACACAGGAGTAACCACATTAATATGACAGAAAATAGCTTTAATAGTTCAACAATTCTGAAAACTCAAAGGAAACCCTTCAACTACGAACTTATTCCTTCTCTATCTCCAATTAAGCAAAGCCTATTACAGGTCATAAGCCACTGGTAAATAAAGTTAGCAAACACGGGGATACTTCCTGTCCTCTTATGTAGAGATTTCCTTTTCATAGAATTTACAGTGCAGAAGGAGGCCATTCGGCCCATCGAGTCTGCATCGGCTCCTGGAAAGAGCACCCTACCCAAGGTCAACACCTCCACCCTATCCCCATAACCCAGTAACCCCACCCAACACTAAGGGCAATTTTCGACACAAATGGCAATTTATCATGGCCAATCCACCTAACCTGCACATCTTTGGACTTTCTGAAAAGTAGAGAGAGAACTTTCCAGGCACAACCTGCAAATGCTTCTGCCTTTGTCAGATTCCTGCTCAACCTGACAACATTTGGCAAAACTGCTGCTCAATTTAAAAACTCTTAGCAGACTGCAAAACGTATATCAATCTGCAAAACTACAGACAGACTTGGCTGCTCCCATTGATTACATAATCTCTATCTCACTCAGACGCTCCATGACCTGCTTACCTAAGTTTAAACACAATGTCTCAAATTATCTACTCTCCAGGGAAACTCCAGCAATCATAACAAAGTTCCATTAAGCATCTCTTTGTAAACAAGTAAATGGTTGAAATTAATAATTATCCCACTGTCAGGCCACATTTGGAGTACTGTGTGCAGTTCTGGTCGCCTCATTTTAGGAAGGATGTGGAAGCTTTGGAAAAGGTGCAAAGGAGATTTACCAGGATGTTGCCTGGAATGGAGAGTAGGTCATACGAGGAAAGGTTGAGGGTGCTGGCCTTCTCTCATTAGAACGGAGAAGGATGAGGGGCGACTTGATAGAGGTTTATAAGATGATTAGGGGAATAGATAGAGTAGACAGTCAGAGACTTTTTCCCCGGGTGGAACACACCATTACAAGGGGACATAAATTTAAGATAAATGGTGGAAGATATAGAGGGGATGTCAGAGGTAGGTTCTTTACCCAGAGAGTAGTGGGGGCATGGAATGCACTGCCTGTGGAAGTAGTTGAGTCGGAAACGTTAGGGACCTTCAAGCGGCTATTGGATAGGTACATGGATTAGGGTAGAATAATGGAGTGTAGGTTAACTTCTTAAGGGCAGCACGGTAGCATTGTGGATAGCACAATTGCTTCACAGCTCCATGGTCCCAAGTTCGATTTCGACTTGGGTCACTGTCTGTGCGGAGTCTGCACATCCTCCACGTGTGTGCGTGGGTTTCGTCCAGGTGCTCCGGTTTCCTCCCACAGTCCAAAGATGTGCAGGTTGGGTGGATTGGCCATGAAAAATTGTCCAAAATTCTATGATTAACCTAGGACAAAAAGTTCGGCGCAACATCGTGGGCCGAAGGGCCTGTTCTGTGCTGTATTTCTCTATCTCTAACATCTTAATTTCATCTTTTGCAGTCTCACCGCCTGCCTGTATTTTAAACTAGGATTTTTGAAAATATCACTGCAACAAATATCTATTTACATATCTTAACCCAGGCTTTCAATAATATTACTGCAACAGATATATACTGCACTCTATATAAAAACTTCCTACATTCATCACATGTTCTTGTGCTGTATTCAACATTTAATTGAGTCTATCAGGAAAGATATGGGTGGTGGCAAGCGTTTGTTGACTTCTTTGCGGGATATTAATCGTCAGCAGACGGGAGGGGGGGGGGAGTATTAGGTTAGAGTAGGGGGTCAATAAGGGTGGGACCTGCACGGCGGGGGGGAGTATTAGGTTAGAGTAGGGGGTCAATAAGGGTGGGACCTGCACGGCCGGGGGGGAGTATTAGGTTAGAGTAGGGGGTCAATAGGGTGGGACCTGCACGGCTGGGGGGGAGTATTAGGTTAGAGTAGGGGGTCAATAAGGGTGGGACCTGCACGGCGGGGGGGGGGGGAGTATTAGGTTAGAGTAGGGGGTCAATAAGGGTGGGACCTGCACGGCTGGGGGGGGGGAGTATTAGGTTAGAGTAGGGGGTCAATAAGGGTGGGACCTGCACGGCTGGGGGGGAGTATTAGGTTAGAGTAGGGGGTCAATAAGGGTGGGACCTGCACGGCCGGGGGGGAGTATTAGGTTAGAGTAGGGGGTCAATAAGGGTGGGACCTGCACGGCGGGGGGGGTGTATTAGGTTAGAGTAGGGGGTCAATAAGGGTGGGACCTGCACGGCGGGGGAGGGGGAGTATTAGGTTAGAGTAGGGGGTCAATAAGAGTGGGACCTGCATGGCCAGGGGGGAGTATTAGGTTAGAGTAGGGGGTCAATAATGGTGGGACCTGTACGAGAGGTAAATGGCTTTTGCACTATGCTTATGGTTTCATGTATATTGTTTATTTTGTTGTTGTTACTGTACCAAAAATACCTCAATAAAATATTTTTTAAAAAAAAGATAAGGGCATAAGAGACTGACAACCCCAAGCAGGGAAGGAACTCGGGTCCAAGCCTTCCTGTACATGGATGATGTTGCCATCTTCAGCTCACTGTCTGTTGACTGATGAGCTTCTGCTATCAGTTCAAACTGGCCCAAGAATTAGTTTGGCAGGTGGTAGGAAGGGCACTCCCTGTCAGATCCTTTATGCACAGGGCGCCTCATGATACCCTCAAGGTGGCTGTGACCATTATCCACTTCCTTCCAGAATGTCATTCTGCAAAGAAGGTCTGCAAAGAGATGCAGTAGTTTTTGTCGAGACTCATCTTGGGTAACTCTGTGACACAGGACTGTATGCTCTACGGGCTGTTCCCAGGGACGCCCAGCGAGACAAACGTCAACTGCTACTGGAGGGCCAGTGAATATGCTCTTTGGTCTCTGTAACCTTCCAGTACAAAGGGTTGTTGACAACCAAGTGTTGCCAACTGGCACATTCCACGGTCTAGGTCTTTGTGCTCAGAGACACATTACAGCTTGAGAAAGCCACTGTCTCGTGTCCTCCCACTATTGTATACCCCGGGGCTGGAACCTGGACTCTCTGCACCAGAGAATGTTTGTGTGAAAATTCCGAATTATAGGTGCCTCAGAGAGCCACACTCTACCGGATTACACTTTGCATAATGGCGATTTTGAACCATTATGAAATGAGCTTTTACAACATTTTATGACTGAACCTTTTTTTGACAAAATCAAGGAGAAACTGCTGTTAACTATGAGTTCTAATCTTTGTTTTTTCTCTATCTATCATCAGGACAATTACATTCCAAACCAACCTTACCTGCTGGATGAGCCAGTGCCAGCAGCAGTGGAAGAGATTGAAAATGAGAACTTTGAGGCTCCGTCAATAAACAGAAACAATTCCATTCTGGAAACAGACAGGGAGCCCAGCATGGAAGATCAACATTGTACCACAATTAAAACTCCCGAGTCACAGACTCCATCTCCAGGTGTGGAGAAACCTCCAGAGGCCTCCCGTTTTCTGGGTGAGAGCCACGTGGATCAGACACCCAGCAGCACAAGATTACTGGGGGGAGGAGCCCCTTTTATCTCCGGTTATGAGAAACATTTCATGCCATCAGAGGAAGAACTGCTCAATAACGAATGGCTGTTAGAAAACTGAGAGGAGTGGCTCGGATTGGGAGGTATCGCTGGTGACCTTTCAACCTCAGTGGACTGAGGTAACAGAGAACCTCGACACATAACATAAACCAGCCTCTGTTGCTGCTCGCCTCAGCCCCATGAAGGCACCAGATTAGCAAATCTAATCAAAGAAGATGAGCAGGAGGGATAAGGGAAGCCATTGGGCCTGTCAACCTCAGTGTTCCATGGAAATCTATGTTCTCCAACCTTTCCGGACACAATTCCAGGATTTGTACCTCATTCTTTGACTGAGACTGTGTCTGGTCTTTCTGTGACCTCCTGAAGCTGGTCACCAACTCTCTTCTTTTACTCATCCATTACTTTCAAGGGGAGTAAATGTTTCGCGCCATGCCACATGCTTTACATACCTTTGAGAAGTTGTCAACAAGCTACCTGTTCTCGGGACTGAGAGCCTGTCATCCTCCAGTCTTTCCTGACACCCCAACCAGCCCCCCTTCTGTTTTCCAAAACTCAGACTGGTGGCTTGACAATGCTTCTCAGCATCCGATTGTGATCACCAGCTTCATATTTCGTATATGATTGTAAATTCTTCAAGTTGAATATTGAATAAAGTCAAATGAGAAAAAAGTAGTAATTTGCTTGAATCGGTATTTTAACAATAAAATGTTAATGTAGGCTCTCAAACATCTATGAACAGCACAATATAGATTTCAAAAAACTGTTGGTAATGTTTGTTTGTTATTCGAAATGAAATGAAATGAAAATCGTTATTGTCACAAGTAGGCTTCAATGAAGTTACTGTGAAAAGCCCCTAGTCGCCACATTCCGGCGCCTGTTCGGGGAGGCTGGTACGGGAATTGAACCGTGCTGCTGGCCTGCCTTGGTCTGCTTTAAAAGCCAGCGATTTAGCCCAGTGCGCTAAACCAGCCCCTATTTACAGCAGAGAGGAGACCATTCAGCCCATCGTGTCTGCACTGGTGCCCAAGAGAGCAACCCAGCCAGTCCCATTCCCAGCTAGTCCCATTCCCAGCTAGTCCCGTTTCCCAGCTAGTCCCATTCCCAGCTAGTCCCGTTTCCCAGCTAGTTCCGTTTCCCAGCTAGTCCCATTCCCAACTAGTCCCTTTCCCAGCTAGTCCCGTTCCCAGCTAGTCCCGTTTCCCAGCTAGTCCCATTCCCAGCTAGTCCCATTCCCAGCTAGTCCCGTTTCCCAGCTAGTCCCATTCCCAGCTAGTCCCATTCCCAGCTAGTCCCGTTTCCCAGCTAGTCCTATTCCCGGCTAGTCCCATTCCCAGCTAGTCCCGTTCCCAGCTAGTCCCGTTTCCCAGCTAGTCCCATTCCCAGCTAGTCCCATTCCCAGCTAGTCCCATTCCCAGCTAGTCCCGTTTCCCAGCTAGTCCCATTCCCAGCCAGTCCCATTCCTAGCTAGTCCCATTCCCAGCTAGTCCCGTTTCCCAGCCAGTCCCATTCCCAGCTAGTCCCATTCCTAGCTAGTCCCGTTTCCCAGCTAGTCCCGTTTCCCAGCTAGTCCCATTCCCAGCCAGTCCCATTCCCAGCTAGTCCCGTTTCCCAGCTAGTCCCGTTTCCCAGCTAGTCCCATTCCCAGCTAGTCCCGTTTCCCAGCTAGTCCCATTCCCAGCTAGTCCCATTCCCAGCTAGTCCCGTTTCCCAGCTAGTCCCATTCCCAGTTAGTCCCGTTTCCCAGCTAGTCCCATTCCCAGCTAGTCCCGTTTCCCAGCCAGTCCCGTTCCCAGCTAGTCCCATTCCCAGCTAGTCCCATTTCCCAGCTAGTCCTATTCCCAGCTAGTCCCGTTTCCCAGCTAGTCCCGTTTCCCAGCTAGTCCCATTCCCAGCTAGTCCCGTTCCCAGCCAGTCCCGTTCCCATCTAGTCCCATTCCCAGCTAGTCCCGTTTCCCAGCTAGTCCCATTCCCAGCTAGTCCCGTTTCCCAGCTAGTCCCATTCCCAGCTAGTCCCGTTCCCAGCTAGTCCCGTTTCCCAGCTAGTCCCGTTTCCCAGCTAGTCCCGTTTCCCATCTAGTCCCATTCCCAGCTAGTCCCGTTTCCCAGCCAGTCCCATTCCCAGCTAGTCTCATTCCCCAGCTAGTCCCATTCCCAGCCAGTCCCATTCCCAGCTAGTCCCGTTTCCCAGCTAGTCCCGTTTCCCAGCTAGTCCCATTTCCCAGCTAGTCTCATCCCCAGCTAGT
The DNA here is from genome assembly GCF_902713615.1 of Scyliorhinus canicula. Taxonomy (NCBI): domain Eukaryota; kingdom Metazoa; phylum Chordata; class Chondrichthyes; order Carcharhiniformes; family Scyliorhinidae; genus Scyliorhinus; species Scyliorhinus canicula. The sequence continues at coordinate 1,583,869 of NC_052170.1, forward strand.
CCCGTTCCCAGCTAGTCCCATTTCCCAGCTAGTCCCGTTTCCCAGCTAGTCCCGTTCCCAGCTAGTCCCATTTCCCAGCTAGTCCCATTCCCAGCCAGTCCTATTCCCAGCTAGTCCCATTCCCAGCCAGTCCCATTCCCAGCTAGTCCCGTTTCCCAGCTAGTCCCGTTCCCAGCTAGTCCCATTTCCCAGCTAGTCTCATCCCCAGCTAGTCCCGTTCCCAGCTAGTCCCATTTCCCAGCCAGTCCCGTTTCCCAGCTAGTCCCGTTTCCCAGCTAGTCCCGTTTCCCAGCTAGTCCCATTCTCAGCAATCCCATTTCCAGCTAGTCCCATTCTCAGCAATCCCATTCCCAGCTAGTCTCATTCCCCAGCTAGTCCCATTCCCAGCCAGTCCCATTCCCAGCTAGTCCCGTTTCCCAGCTAGTCCCATTTCCCAGCTAGTCTCATCCCCAGCTAGTCCCGTTCCCAGCTAGTCCCATTTCCCAGCTAGTCCCGTTTCCCAGCTAGTCCCGTTTCCCAGCTAGTCCCGTTCCCCAGCTAGTCCCGTTTCCCAGCTAGTCTCATCCCCAGCTAGTCCCGTTCCCAGCTAGTCCCATTTCCCAGCTAGTCCTGTTTCCCAGCTAGTCCCATTCCTAGCTAGTCCTGTTTCCCAGCTAGTCCCATTCCCAGCTAGTCCCATTCCCAGCTAGTCCTGTTTCCCAGCTAGTCCCGTTTCCCAGCTAGTCTCATTCCCAGCTAGTCCCGTTTCCCAGCTAGTCCCGTTTCCCAGCTGGTCCCATTCCCAGCTAGTCCTATTCCCAGCTAGTCCCGTTTCCCAGCTAGTCCCATTCCCAGCTAGTCCCGTTTCCCAGCTAGTCCCGTTTCCCAGCTAGTCCCGTTTCCCATCTAGTCCCATTCCCAGCTAGTCCCGTTTCCCAGCCAGTCCCATTCCCAGCTAGTCTCATTCCCCAGCTAGTCCCATTCCCAGCTAGTCCCGTTTCCCAGCTAGTCCCGTTTCCCAGCTAGTCCCGTTTCCCAGCTAGTCCCATTCTCAGCAATCCCATTTCCAGCTAGTCCCATTCTCAGCAATCCCATTCCCAGCTAGTCCCGTTTCCCAGCTAGTCCTGTTTCCCAGCTAGTCCCATTCCTAGCTAGTCCTGTTTCCCAGCTAGTCCCATTCCTAGCTAGTCCTGTTTCCCAGCTAGTCCCGTTTCCCAGCTAGTCCCATTTCCCAGCTAGTCCCGTTTCCCAGCTAGTCCCATTCCCAGCTAGTCCCGTTTCCCAGCTAGTCCCGTTTCCCAGCTAGTCTCATTCCCAGCTAGTCCCGTTTCCCAGCTAGTCCCGTTTCCCAGCTGGTCCCATTCCCAGCTAGTCTCATTCCCAGCTAGTCCCGTTTCCCAGCTAGTCCCGTTTCCCAGCTAGTCCCATTTCCCAGCTAGTCCCATTCCCAGCTAGTCCCATTCCCAGCTAGTCCCGTTTCCCAGCTAGTCCCGTTTCCCAGCTAGTCCCATTCCCAGCTAGTCCCGTTTCCCAGCTAGTCCCATTCCCAGCTAGTCCCATTCCCAGCTAGTCCCGTTTCCCAGCTAGTCCCGTTTCCCAGCTAGTCTCATTCCCAGCTAGTCCCATTCCCAGCTAGTCCCGTTTCCCAGCTGGTCCCATTCCCAGCTAGTCTCATTCCCAGCTAGTCCCATTCCCAGCTAGCCCCGTTTCCCAGCTAGTCCCATTCCCAGCTAGTCCCGTTTCCCAGCTAGTCCCGTTTCCCAGCTAGTCTCATTCCCAGCTAGTCCCGTTTCCCAGCTAGTCCCGTTCCCAGCTAGTCTCATTCCCAGCTAGTCCGATTCTCAGCTAGTCCCGTTTCCCAGCTAGTCCCATTCCCAGCTAGTCCCGTTTCCCAGCTAGTCCCGTTTCCCAGCTAGTCCCATTCCCAACTAGTCCCATTCCCAGCTAGTCCCGTTTCCCAGCTAGTCCCATTCCCAGCTAGTCCCATTCCCAGCCAGTCCCATTTCCCAGCTAGTCCCATTCGCAGTTAGTCCCATTCCCAGCTAGTCCTATTCCCAGCTAGTCCCATCCCCAGCTAGTCCCGTTTCCCAGCTAGTCCCATTCGCAGTTAGTCCCATTCCCAGCTAGTCCCATTCCCAACTAGTCCCATTCCCAGCTAGTCCCATTTCCCAGCTAGTCCCATTCCCAGCTAGTCCCATTCCCAGCTAGTCCTATTCCCAGCTAGTCCCATTTCCCAGCTAGTCCCGTTTCCCAGCTAGTCCTATTCCCAGCTAGTCCCATTTCCCAGCTAGTCCCGTTTCCCAGCTAGTCCCGTTTCCCAGCCAGTCCCATTCCCAGCCAGTCCCATTCCCAGCTAGTCCCGTTTCCCAGCTAGTCCCGTTTCCCAGCTAGTCCCATTCCCAGCTAGTCCCATTCCCAGCTAGTCCCATTCCCAGCTAGTCCCGTTTCCCAGCTAGTCCCGTTTCCCAGCTAGTCCCGTTCCCAGCTAGTCCCATTCCCAGCTAGTCCCATTCCCAGCTAGTCCCGTTTCCCAGCTAGTCCCGTTTCCCAGCTAGTCCCATTCCCAGTCAGTCCCATTCCCAGCTAGTCCTGTGTCCCAGCCAGTCCCATTCCCAGCTAGTCCCGTTTCCCAGCTAGTCCCATTCCCAGCTAGTCCCGTTTCCCAGCTAGTCCCGTTTCCCAGCTAGTCCCATTCCCAGCTAGTCCCGTTCCCAGCTAGTCCCATTCCCAGCTAGTCCCATTTCCCAGCTAGTCCCGTTTCCCAGCTAGTCCCATTCCCAGCTAGTCCCGTTTCCCAGCTAGTCCCATTCCCAGCTAGTCCCGTTTCCCAGCTAGTCCCATTCCCAGCTAGTCCCGTTTCCCAGCTAGTCCCGTTTCCCAGCTAGTCCCATACCCAGCTAGTCCCATTCCCAGCTAGTCCCATTCCCAGCTAGTCCCGTTTCCCAGCTAGTCCCGTTTCCCAGCTAGTCCCGTTTCCCAGCTAGTCCCATTCCCAGCTAGTCCCGTTCCCGGCTAGTCCCGTTTCCCAGCTAGTCCCATTCCCAGCTAGTCCCATTCCCAGCTAGTACCATTCCCAGCTAGTCTCGTTTCCCAGCTAGTCCCATTCCCAGCTAGTCCCATTCCCAGCTAGTCCCATTCCCAGCTAGTACCATTCCCAGCTAGTCTCGTTTCCCAGCTAGTCCCATTCCCAGCTAGTCCCGTTTCCCAGCTAGTCCCGTTTCCCAGCTAGTCCCGTTTCCCAGCTAGTCCCGTTTCCCAGCTAGTCCCATTCCCAGCTAGTCCCATTCCCGGCTAGTCCCGTTTCCCAGCTAGTCCCATTTCCCAGCTAGTCCCATCTCCCCCAGCCAGTCCCATTCCCGGCTAGTCCCGTTTCCCAGCTAGTCCTATTCCCCAGCCTTATCTCCTAATCCTCTAAATTTATCACTTTCAAATACATATCCAGCTGTTTTGAAACCTGTGGAATCCACCTCCACCACTCCCCCACACAGCACATAAAGAAGTTTCTCCTCATCTCATTCCGAGCTCTCTTGCTGGCCACCTTTTGTGAAAAATAAATTTAGAGTACCCAATTATATTTTTTTCCAATGAAGGGGCAATTTAGCGTGGCCAGTCCACCTACCCTGCATATCTTTGGGTTGTGGGGGTGAAACCCACGCAGACACGGGAAGAATGTGCAAAACCCACACGGACAGTCACCAAAGGCTGGGATGCGAACCTGGGTCCTCAGTGCCGTAGGTTACAGTGCTAACCACTGTGCCCTTCTTGCTGACCATCTGGAAATTGTGGCCCCCAGTCACTGACATACTAGTGGAAACAGAATATCCTTCTTTACCCTGTCAAAATTGTTCAGAATTGTGAACCTCGCAATAAGGTCACCTCCTAATCTTCTCTGCTCCAAGGAGAACATGCCTAATTTCTCCAATCTTTCCCTGTATCTAAAACTCCTCATTCCTGGTATCATTCTAGTAAATCTCCTCTGCTCTCTCTCCAGGGCTTTAACATCCTTCCTTAAGTAAGGTGCCCAGAACTGAACACAATACTCCAAATGTGGTCTGACCAATGATTTGTAGAGATGCAGCATCACTTCTTTGCTTTTATACTCTCTGCCTTTATTTATAAACCCAAGGATGCTCTAAGCCTTCTTAACAACTGTTTCAACTTGTCTGGCCACCTTCAGAGAATTATGCTCTTGAATCCCGAGGTCCCTCTGCCCCTGTACTCCCCTCAAAGCTGTACCATTGAGCCTGTATTGTCTCCCCGTGTTTCTTCTCCCAAAATGCATTACCTCATTTCACTGCATTGAAGTTCATCTACCAGGTGTCTGTCCATTTGGCCAACTTGTCAATATCCCTCTGAAATCACTCAGCATCATCCTCACACTTCCCTATTCTCCTTAACTTAGTATTATCTGCAAATTCTGGTCTCAACACCCAATTCTAAATCATTTATATAAATCAGAAAAAGCCAGGGACCCACACTGAGCCCTGGGGAACATCACTTTCAACTCATCTCCAGTCTGAGAAATGCCATCTATACCTACCCTCCGTTTCCTATCTCTGAGCCAACTTCTAATCCATGCTGCCAAGGACACATCCATCCCAAACATTTTTAATGCTAACCAAGCTGCCATGTGGCACTGAATCAAATGCCTTGTCCAAATGTACAACATCCACAGCACCACCTCCATCCATTGCCTGTGTCACCTCGTCAAAGAACTCAATTAAATTTGTCAGACATGACCTGCCTTGACAAAGTCATGCTGACTGTCTAGTATTAACTTATTTTTCTCCAAGTGTATATTTATCTCATAATAATAATCTTTATTGTCACAAGTAGGCTTACATTAATACTGCAATGAAGTTACTGTGAAAATCCCCTAGTTGCCAGACTCCGGCGCCTGTTTTGGTACACAGAGGGAGAATTCAGAATGTACAATTCACCCAACAGCACGTCTTTCAGGACTGTGGGATGAAACCGGAGCACCCGGAGGAAACCCATGCAGACACGGGGAGAACGGACAGACTCCACACAGTTACCCAAGGTCGGAATCAAACCCGGTGATGGAACCATCGATTCTACGGACACATGCTTGTAGGATTAGAATAGCGGTTTTAATATACTTACAACAGAGCCAGCCAGCCAGTTCATCGAAAGTTCAACGGATCTTTATACAGCATCTCCAGGGGGAGGAGTTCTGGGCGGAGCCAAGGGAGGAGCCAAGTACAAACTCTCGAGTACTCCCAGAGCTACTCCTCCTGGTGGTCAGGTAGTGCAACTGCACTTACAATATCGGTACATATATACAATGGGAACAGAGTGACATTGGTAACTTATAACACTGTGTGAATCTCATTCACCACACCTGGGTCCCTGGCGCTGTGAAGCAGTGCTAACATGGGTCCTTGGCACAGTGTGGCAGCAGTGCTAACCTGGGTCCCTGGCACTGTGAGGCAGCAGTGCTAACCCAGGTCCCTGGCACTGTGAGACAGCAGTGTTAACCCGTGTCCCTGGCACTGAGAGGCAGCAGTGTTAACCTGGGTCCCTGGCGCTGTGAAGCAGTGTTAACCTGGGTCCCTGGCGCTGTGAGACAGCAATGTTAACCCAGGTCCCTGGCACTGAGAGGCAGAGTGTTAACCCGGGTCCCTGGCGCTGTGAGACAGCAATGTTAACCCGGGTCCCTGGCACTGTGAGGTAGCAGTGCTAACGCGGGTCCCTGGCACTGTGAGGCAGTGTGAACCTGGGTCCCTGGCACTGTGAGACAGCAGTGCTAACCCGGGTCCCTGACACTGTGAGGTAGCAGTGCTAACCCGGGTCCCTGGCACTGTGAGGCAGCAGTGCTAACCCGGGTCTCTGGCACTGTGAGGCAGCAGTGTTAACCCAGGTCCCTGGCACTGTGAGGCAGCAGTGCTAACCCGGGTCCCTGACACTGTGAGGCAGCAGTGCTAACCCGGGTCCCTGGCACTGTGAGGCAGCAGTGCTAACCCGGGTCCCTGGCACTGTTAGACAGCAGTGCTAACCTGGGTCCCTGGCACTGTGAGGCAGCAGTGTTAACCTGGGTCCCTGGCACTGTGAGACAGCAGTGTTAACCTGGGTCCCTGGCACTGAGACAGCAGTGCTAACCACTGTGCCACCGTGCTGCCTGAAGGAAGAAAGAAAAGGTGCAATTACATTGCGTAGTGTAGACTACAGGCCACCAAGCACTGGGGAGAATGTAGAGAAACAAATTGACATGGAAATTATAAAGAGATGCAAACAAATCACAGAGTGGTTATAATGGGGGACTTGAATGAACCAAATGTATACTGGGATAGTAGGAGTGTGAAGGGGCAAAAGTTCCTGGGTTGTGTTCAGGAAACATTTCTTCAGCTGTATGCTTCCAGTCCAATGAGAAAAGAGTGGCCGCTGGACCTGCTCCTTGGAAATGAGGTGGGCCGAGTAGATTGAGTGACAGCAGGGGAACAATTTGGGGATCATTGTAGGGCACATTTCAGGCAGACGATGGCAGAGGACAGGGAGCAATCCAGAGAAAGCCAACTTCAATGCGGTAAGAATGGATCTGGGACAGATAAAGTGGAATGAAAGATTGGCAGAGAACCCGGGAGTTGAACAATGGGCTGCCTGCAAAAAGGGATAGTTTGGGCAAACTCAAATATATTTCCCAGAAAGGGAAAGACAGGGAAGACAGGGCAAACAATCCAGAGGTCTCCGGATGACCAAAGAGATAAAAGAAAAAGTGTTCTTATAGAACCACAGAATTCCTACAGTGCGGGAGGCTGCCATTCGGCCCATCGAGTCTGCACCAAACCTCTGAAAGAGCCCCCCACCTCGGCCCACTCCCCCTCCCTATCCCTGTAACCTAACCTGTACATCCCTCGACACCAACAGACAATTGACCATGGCCAATCCACAGAATCTGTACATCTTTGGACTGCCGGAGGAAACCGGAGGACCCGGAGGAAACCCAAGTAGGCACGGGGAGAAGGTGCAAACTCCACTCTCTGACGTAGTGAGGCAGCAGTGCTAGCCACTGTGCTACCGTGCCGCCCACAGGATGCTGGTAGTAAATGCAATTGAGGACCAAGCTGAACAGAGAATGATCAGAGAGGTGGAAATGCAAATAGCAGAAGCTAAGACAGAGTATGAAAAGGGAGTGACAGCTAACATAAAAGAAAATTCCAAAGTCTTCTACAGGCACAAAAATAGTAAAAGGGCTGGAAAATGAGCATTAGGGTTGATGGGGAGGCGGTAACGTAGTGGGATTTACACTGGACTAGTAATCCAGAGAGTAGGAGTACAGCTCTGGGGTCTCAGTTTAAAATCCCGCCAATGCAAATGGTGAAATTTTAATTCAATCAAATAAAATCTGGAATTAAAAGTCAAGTGATGGCCATGAAACCATTGTCGATTGTTGTCAAAACCCCATCTGGTTCACGAATGCCCTTTAAGGGAATCTGCCGTCCTTACCTGGTCTGGCCTATATTTGACTCCAAACCCACAGCAATGTGGCTGAGTCTTAACTGCCCCTTGAGGGCAATTAGGGATGGGTAGTAAATGCTGGCACAGCCTGCGACACCCACGTCCCATCAAAAAAAATTTTTAAATCCAAAACGGAATTTATTTGTGAAGGCAGAGGGAACAGCTTAAGTATTAAATGAATTATTTGTGTGTGAAGATGCCATTCACACCAGATGGCAGCACGGGTGGCACACTGGTTAGCACTGCTGCCTGCCATGTAGGCCAGACTCCTAAATAACCCTCTTACAGACTGACCTCATTAACACTACACCCTGTATGCTTCACCCGATGCTGGTGTTATGTAGTTACATTGTGTACCTTATGTTGCCCTATTATGTATCTTCTTTTATTTCCTTTTCTTTTCATTTACTTAATGACCTGTTGAGCTGCTCACAGAAAAATACCTTTCACTGTACCTTGGCACACGTGACAATAAACAAAATCCAATCGACAGTGCCAAACACCCAAGTTCAATTCCGGCCTCAGGTCATTGTCTGTGTGGAGTTTGCACTTTCTCCCCGTGTTTGTGTGGGTTTCCTCCTAGTGTTCTGGTTTCCTCCCACAGTCTAAAGATGTGCAGGGTAGGTAGATTGGCCGCTAAAATTGCCCCTTAATGTCCAGGTTGGGTGGGGTTATGGGACTGGTCCATATTTATCCAGTGGACTGGTCCATATTTAAGAACTCAGCGACTAACTTAAATGAGTATGCCACCACCGTCACAGACTTCATCAGCAAATGTGTGGACGACTGCGTGCCAAAGAAAGCAGTACGTACGTTCCCTAACCGGAAACCATGGCTCAACCGCGAGATTGACTCTCTACTGAAGGACAGATCTGAGGCGTTCAAGGCAGACGACCCTGTCCTATACATGAAATCCAGGTACAACCTCCGCAAAGCCATCCAAGATGCCAAGAGAGAATATCAAACTAAGCTAGAGTCACAGACAGACTCTCGGCGGTTTTGGCAAGGACTAAACAACATAACAGGCTACAAATCGAAGCCGAGCAGTATCTCTGGCAGCAGCGCACCCCTCCCCGATGAACTTAATGCATTCTATGCTCGGTTCGAGCACTTAGGGGCAGCACGGTAGCATTGTGGATAGCACAATTGCTTCACAGCTCCAGGGTCCCAGGTTCAATTCCGGCTTGGGTCACTGCCTGTGCGGAGTCTGCACATCCTCTTCGTGTGTGCTAGGTTTCCTCCGGGTGCTCCGGTTTCCTCCCACAGTCCAAAGATGTGCAGGTTAGGTGGATTGGCCATGATAAATTGCCCTTAGTGTCCAAAATTGCCCTTAGTGTTGGGTGGGGTTGCTGGGTTATGGGGATAGGGTGGAGGTGTTGACCTTGGGTAGGGTGCTCTTTCCAAGAGCCGGTGCAGACTCGATGGGCCAAATGGCCTCCTTCTGCACTGTAAATTCTGTGATATAGAGTAACCAACAATCCGCTGTCGAGTGCCCCAGCAGCCCATAGCTCGCCCATACCCATCATCACAGCTTCCGAAGTCAGATCAGCCTTCCTGAAAGTGAATCCTTGGAAGGCGACGGGCCCGGATGGGATCCCTGGTCGTGCACTCGGAGCCTGCGCGGACCAGCTGGCAGAGGTATTCACAGACATCTTTAACCTATCCCTAATCCACTCCAAGGTCCCCACCTGCTTCAAGAAGACCACCATCATACCGGTACCAAAGAAGAACCAGGCAACGTGCCTCAATGACTACCGCCCGGTGGCCCTGACGTCAGTTGTAATGAAGTGCTTCGAGAGGCTGATCATGAAACGCATCACCTCCGTACTCCCGGAACGCCTTGACCTACTTCAATTCGCATACCGTCGCAACCGGTCCACATCAGACGCCATTTCCCTGGCCCTACACTCATCTCATCCCTAGAGCATCTCGAAAACAAGGACTCCTACATCAGACTCCTATTTATTGACTACAGCTCCGCCTTCAACACCATAATCCCAGCCAAGCTCATAACAAAGCTCCAAAACCTAGGACTTGGCTCTCCACTCTGCAACTGGATCTTTGATTTTCTGACCAACAGACCACAATCAGAAGAATGAACAACAACACCTCCTCCACATAGTCCTCAATACCGGGGCCCCGCAAGGCTGCGTACTTAGCCCCCTACTCTACTCCCTGTACACACACGACTGCGTGGCAAAACTTGGTTCCAACTCCATCTACAAGTTTGCTGACGATACGAACATATGTAGCCACCTAAGATGGACACTGGGCTACTAAAATGGAGAACTGCTAAGGCTGCAGGGAGAAAACAGTCTTAGCCAGGACAAGCAGTTTGCAGAAGGCTAATTAGCATTCTGCACGTATCGAAACTAGTTTATGGCCAGGTGCAAGATCTCAGCTTAAGGTGTAAATGGCAACAACGATTTGCATAGTAATGAGGTGATCCAGATCTGGGCCCACACAATAGAAACATTTGAGTTTGAATGGATACTTTGAGTGGACGCCCAGACGAAATGGCACCAGAAGTATCCATCACAAAGGACCCTAGAGACCGCCCCACCCATCGAGAAGAGACCCTCAGATTGGGGGTTTGGAAAATATCGATTGGGAAAAGACCCAATTGATACATGGCAGGTAAAGGCCCGCCCCGAAGAGGCACGGACTTTGGGGGACCTATAAAGGTAGACCCCGCACATGGTTCTGTCTGTTGACTCCGGCCCAGATCTGCTGTTTTGCTCCGGCTCTGTTGCATCCTGACTCCGACCCCAGCCTCCAGATCCTGTCTTTCATCACCGGCCGTTGAGCACCAGCCATCGATCAGTAAGTGCCAAAACGACGCTCGCTACGTGAACCCGGCATTGCTTATACTCTAGCCGACTATTAGTGAACAGAAGGTGCAGTCCAGAAAGGAACAAAGGCCTTGTCCCCTGACCTTGCTGGTTCCTACTTAGATAAGTATTTAGTCGTTTAATAGTAGAAATAAGTATTAGTCTTTAGCGTATGCATGCGTATTTATTATATTGGTTATAATAAATATTAATCGTTTGAACTTACTAATCGGTGTACAGTTTTATTACTTTGAACCTGACCTTGATATACTTGTGAGGTGTCTAAATACGGCACCTGGCGACTCCGAGCTGAAATTACATACACAGAGCTGTAGTAGTGTTAAGCACACGGCCTTTAAACGGAGGCGTGTTAATACACTCCAATAAACGCGTAATACACTCAAGTAAAACGTGCAACACATAGTGGGCCGGATCTCGAATAACGACGAGTCAGAATACAGGAGGGAGATAGAGAACCTAGTGGAGTGGTGCAGCGACAACAATCTCTCCCTCAATGCCAGCAAAACTAAAGAGCTGGCCATCGACTTCAGGAAGCAAAGTACTGTACACACCCCTGTCAGCATCAACGGGGCAGAGGGGGAGATGGTTAGCAGTTTTAAATTCCTAGAGGTGCACATCACCAAAAATCTGTCCTGGTCCACTCACGTCGACGCTATCACCAAGAAAGCACAACAGAGCCTATACTTCCTCAGGAAACTAAGGAAATTCGGCATGTCCACATTAACCCTTACCAACTTTTACAGATGCACCATAGAAAGCATCCTATCGGGCTGCATCACAGCCTGGTATGGCAACTGCTCGGCCCAGAACCGCAAGAAACTTCAGAGAGTCGTGAATACCACCCACTCCATCACACGAACCTGCCTCCCATCCATGGACTCCATCTACACCTCCCGCTGCCTGGGGAAAGCGGGCAGCATAATCAAGGACCCCTCCCACCCGGCTTACTCACTCTTCCAACTTCTTCCATCGGGCAGGAGATGCAGAAGTCTGAGAACACGCACGAACAGACTCAGAAACAGCTTCTTCCCCACTGTCACCAGACTCCTAAATGACCTCTTATTTATTGACTGACATCATTAACACTACACCCTGTATGCTTCATCCGATGCCAATGCTTATGTAGTTACATTGTATATCTTGTGTTGCCCTATTATGTATTTTCTTGAATTGTGTTTAATTCCCTTTTCTTCCATGTACTGAATGATCTGTTGAGCTACTCGCAGAAAAATACTTTTCACTGTACCTCGGTACACGTGACAATAAACAAATCCAATGTCCAATCCAATCCAATGTGGTGGGGGAGTGAGCCTAAGTAGGGTGCTCTTTCAGAGGGTCGATGCAGACTTGATGGGCTGAATGGTCTCCTTGTGGTCTGTAAATATTCTATGAATCAATACACCAGAATTATTTTGAAAACATTTTATTTGTTCTTGGGATGTGGACGTCGCTGGCTGGGTCAGCATTCATTGCCCATTACCACATTGCTGTGAACCTGGAGTCACATGTAGGCCAGACGGGGTAAGGACGGCACATTTCCTTCCCTGAAGGACATTAGTGAACCAGATAGGTTTTAACGACAATCGACAATGGTTTCATGGTTACCTTTAGACTTCTAATTCCAGATTTTTATTGAATTAAAATTCCAACATGGCAGGATTTGAACCCGGGACCCCCGAGCATGAGTCTGGGTCTCTGGATTCCTAGCCCAGCAACAATACCACTACGCTATTGCCTCCCTTTTAAGGGGATGATATTGGAGTTGATAAACCACCAGGACCAGACGGGATGTATCTAAGGATACTGAGGGACATGAGAGGGGGAGTTGCAGAGTCACCGGCCATAATGTTTCAGTCTTTCCATAGACTTGGGTGGTGCACGAAGATCGGAGAATTTCAAATGCTTGTTCAAGAAAGGGTGTAAGGATAAGCCCAGTAAATACAAGCCAGTCATTTTAACGTCAGTGGTAGGAAAACCTCTAGAAATAATAATCTGGGACAAAACTAAGTCACATTGATAAATGTGGGTGAATTAAGAAAAGCCAGCATGGAGTTATTAAGGGAAAATTGTGTTTTTTGAAGAGGTAACAGAGAGAGTTGATGAAGGCAGTGCTGTTGATGTGGTGTACATGGATTTCCAAAAGGCATTTGATACAGGGCTGTACAACTGACTCGTGAGCAAAGTTACAGCTCATGGAATAAAAGAGACAGTAGCAACATGGATATGAAATTGTTGGAGTGGCAGGAAACAGGGAGAACGTAGGAATTAGGAGCAGAAGACCATTCAGCCCCTCGAGAAGTGGTTAATGGATGTTTTGCAGGCTGGAGGAAGATTTGTAGTGAAGTTTCCCAGGGTTGGTGTTAGGACCCTTGGTCTTCCTGATATATAATCATGCCCTAGAGGTTGGCATTCAGAGCACAAATTCAGGTGTTCGTGAATGATAAGAAACTTGGAAACATTGTGAAGCTTGAGGAGGATTCTGTTGAACTTCAAAAGGAAAGATTGGTGGAATGGGCAGACGAAATTTAATGTGGAGAAATGTGAAGTGATTCATTTTGGCAATAAAAACATGGAGATACAATATAAAATGTGTACAATTCTAAAGGGGGCGGAGGAGCAGAGAGACCTGGGTGTAATGGCATAGTGTATAGCCCATGTCATTGAAGGTAGAAGGACAAGTTGAGAGCACAGTTGATGAAGCATGCAGTTTCCTAGGCTTTATTAATAGGGTAATAGAAGACCAGAACAAGGAGGTTATGTTGAACTTTCATAAGTCACTAGTTCAGCCTCAGTTCAGTTGGAATACTGTATCTAGTTCTGGGTGCCAAACTTTGGTATAAATGTGAAAGCATTGGAGAGACTGCAGGAACGATTCACAAGAATGGTGTCTGGGCTAAGAAACTTCAGTTATTAAAGATAAATTGGAGAATTGTGGCTGTTTCCTTAGAGAAGATAAGGTGAGAGGATTTTTGATAGAAGTATTCAAAATCATGAGGCATCTGGGCAGAGCAGACAGAAACTGCTCTCGCTTGTGAATTGATCGAGATTGAGACAGCAGCAAAGGCAGCAAAAGCAACAAGAAGAAAAGCGTTTGGTTGGGATCTGTAATGCTCTGTCTGAGAGTGTGGCAGCGGCAGGTTCAATCAATGCAGTCAAAACAGTGGCAGACTGTGATCTGAAAAGGAGGAATGTGCAGCATTACGGGGAGAAGCTGGGAGAATAGCACAAAGGGATTGTCCATTCGGAGAGCTGGCGCAGAGGCCGATGGGCCAAATGGTCTCTTCTGTGCTGTGGCAATCCTGTGATTTTTTTTTCTTTTGTCAGTGACCTTAAGTCGGCGTTCTGTGATAAGTGACGTTTTCGCCAATGGGTATCAGTTTCCCCCTCACAACCCCGATCTACTTTGTCCAGTCCCCTGACTTAGCAGGGATGAAGGTTGGTGGTGGACAGAGTGTGGCATTCCCTCCAGGTTGTGACGATATTTGAGTGCAAAGCAGACAGCATAAAATGTATCTGTGGAGTCTCTCTTAAGTCATGTGGACTTGAAACGTTAACTCTGTTTCTCTCTCCACAGATGCTGCTGAGTTGATCGAGCATTCTGTGTTTTTATTTCCAATTTCCAGTATTTTATCAGAGGGTATGAGAGCATGTTTGCTGGGTGTTCACAGTCTCAGTATTTTATCAGAGGGTATGAGAGCACGTTTGCTGGGTGCTGTTCACAGACTCAGTGATGCATTATCAATTATGACGAGAGTAGAGAGTAATTGAGGCTTTATTAAGCAGAGATGTGTTGCCTCCTGCAGCTGCTGCCGAAATGGCTGCAGCTCGGTGAGCACACACATTTATACTCCGCCTACTGGGCGGAGCCAGAAGGCAGGTATCTACCCCCATACCTGTAGTACAGGAGCCTTACCGTATTACTTCTCATATACGTAATATATACAGTGGTGACGACCATATTCACCCCCTGTTTAAAAAAAGAGTCCAGCAGGGGTGGTGGAAAAACGATTTATATGTATGTGAGCATTTTTAAAGCGTACATTTTGGGGAAAGTTTACAAATTTAGCCAGTTGGGTGCCTTGATTCTCCGTTGTGAGCGCCACAGTCCCGGTGGCAATGCAGGTGCTGGCTTGGTCGCCGGTGACTCCGGGAGAGTGCAGTCCTCATCTTCATCCCTGGGTGGGACCAAGGGGAGGACGGATCGTCCTGGAGTGGGGGCGGTGGTGAGGTGCGCTAGGAGGAGGATGGGTGGTGCCAGGGCAGTTGGGGGAGGGGGGTAGCCTGCTGTTGCCAGGTCCCTGAGGGAGACTGTATCTTGGCGGCCGTCGGGCACGCCACATAGACGTACTGCGGGTTTGCATGGAGTAGGTGAGCATGATGGAGGTGAGCTGCGGCTGGTGTGGTGCCCCCGGGCTGGTCGGCGGTGGTTGCGGCCGATGAGCTTCTCGATGAGGTGCCCGACGATCAGGGGTCCTGAGGCGCCGTCCAACATGGCGCTGAAGATGGCGGCGCCCACGGAGTGCACATGGCGGGCAGCTTTAAAGATGGCAGCACCCACGGGCCGCACGAGGTCTGATGGGGAAGATGGCGGCGCCCATGGGGCGCACGTGGCGGGCGACATTAAAGATGGCACTGCCCACAGGCCGCACAAGGTCTGATGGGGGAAAATGGCGGTGCCCACGTGGCGGGCGACGTTAAAGATAGCCAGCGCCCATGGACCGCACAAGGTCTGATGGGGGGACGATGGCGGCGCCCACGGGCTGCACGTGTTCTGATGCGAGGAAGATGGCGGCGTGCACGGGCCGCAGGTGGGTTGCGGGGACGAAAATGTCGGCGCCCACGGGTCGCACGTGGGGTGTGTAGGAACAATGGGCAGGGTTACAGCGAAGATCGACCGGGCCTGGCACACCACAGTGAAATGTCCCTTCTTCCCGCAGGCCTTGCAGATTGCACTTAGGCACCCCGGGTTTGGCTGGCTGCCGCGCGACGCAGGCTTGGAGTTGGCTGGGGCGGTCACTGGTGGGGTCCAAGATGTCCAGGAGGGGGGTGCAGTGCGGTCGGAGGCGTACGCTTGTACATTATGGGAGGCTACCGATAATGAGGTTGCAAGTTTCTTGGCCGCCGTGAGGTTGAGCGTACCCCCTCCTAAGAGGCGCTGGCGGATGTACGCCAACCCTATGCCCGTAATGAAAGCGTCCCTGATTAGGAGTTCGGAATGTTCATCGGCCGAAACTGCCTGGCAATCGCTGTTCCTCACCAGGGCATGCAGTGCACGCCAGAAATCTTCCCATGACTCACCGGGGAGTTGTTGCCGTGTGGACAGGAGGTGGCTGGCGTAGAGTTTGTTGATCGGCCGGGTGTAGTTCTCTTTCAGAAACGCCATAGCCTCAGCGTAAGTGGGCGCGTCCCGGATAAGGGGAAAAATATCAGAGCTCGACCGTGTGTACAGGATCTGGAGTTTCTGTGCTTCTGAGGGTTGTTCTGTCGCTGATCTGATGTAGGCTTCAAAACAAGCTAGCCTGTGGTCGAAGACCGACGTGGCGTTGTGTGCAGCTGCAGGCGATCTGGCTTGATGCGCAGGTCCATCGCTGTGAAATCTCTGCTTAATAAATTGATGCACTATCAATTACGACGAGAGTAGAGAGGAATGGAGGCTTTATTAAGCAGAGATGTGTTGCCTCCTGCAGCAGCTCGGTGTGCACACACATTTATACTCTGCCTACTGGGCGGAGCCAGCAGGCAGGGATCTACCCCCTACCTGTAGTACAGGGGCCTTACCGTAAAGCACCTCATATACAAACAGTGCTGACTACCACACTCAGTATTTTATAAGAGGGTATGAGAGTACATTTGCTGGGGGTTGTTGACTGGCTCAGCCCGGCCCTGAGGCTCCTACCTGCAGCCACACTCTGGCCCGAGGCTCCAGCCCGCCGAGTAGGCCCGGTCTCCATGGTAACAGGGGCATGGCCGGGGGCGGGGCCAAGGGCCGGGAAACCCCGTGGTGGCGCGCGGGGCAGGCCGGGAAGACGCGCGGTTGCCGCTGGGAGGGGACAACCCCGGTCACGTGGGGCACGGGCGGCGGCGGCGATTGGCGGCTGGGAATTTAAACCCGGGGCCGGGGGAGCGGCGCGAGAGAGAGAGAGCGAGAAAATAGAGAGGTAAAGGTAGAGAGAATGTGTGTATGGGAGAGAGAGGGGTACAGATAGAGAGAATGTGTGTGGGAGAGAGGGGTAAAGATAGAGAGAATGTGTGTGTGTATGGGAGAGAGAGGGGTACAGATAGATAGAGAGAGAGAGAGAGAGAGAGAGAGTGTGTGTGTGAGAGAGGGGTACAGATAGAGAGAATGTGTGTGGGAGAGAGAGGGGTACAGATAGAGAGAATGTGTGTGGGAGAGAGAGGGGTAAAGATAGAGAGAATGTGTGTGAGAATGAGAGAGGGGTAAAGATATAGAGAATGTGTGTGGGAGAGAAAGGGGTAAAGATAGAGAGAATGTGTGAGAGTGAGAGAGGGGTAAAGATAGAGAGAATGTGTGTGAGAATGAGAGAGGGGTAAAGATAGAGAGAATGTGTGTATGAGAGAGAGGGGTACAGATAGAGAGAATGTGTGTATGAGAGAGAGAGGGGTACAGATAGAGAGAATGTGTGTATGAGAGAGAGAGGGGTACAGATAGAGAGAATGTGTGTGAGAATGAGAGAGGGGTAAAGATAGAGAGAATGTGTGAGAGTGAGAGAGGGGTAAAGATAGAGAGAATGTGTGTGTGGGAGAGAGAGAGAGAGGGGTACAGGTAGAGAGAATGTGTGTGAGAGTGAGGTAAAGATAGAGAGAATGTGTGTGTGTGTGTGAGAGAGAGGGGTACAGATAGAGAGAATGTGTGTGGGAGAGGGGTAAAGATAGAGAGAATGTGTGTGGGAGAGGGGTAAAGATAGAGAGGGGTAAAGATAAGAGAGAATGTGTGTATGAGAGAGAGAGGGGGGTACAGATAGAGAGAATGTGTGTGGGAGAGGGGTAAAGATAGAGAGGGGTAAAGATAAGAGAGAATGTGTGTGTGAGAGAGGTAAAGATAGAATGTGTGTGTGTGTGAGAGAGGTAAAGATAGAGAGAATGTGTGTGTGAGAGGTAAAGATAGAGAGAATGTGTGAGAGGTAAAGATAGAGAGAATGTGTGTGTGAGAGAGAGGGGTAAAGATAGAGAGAATGTGTGTGTGTGTGGGAGAGGGGTAAAGATAGAGAGGGGTAAAGATAAGAGAGAATGTGTGAGAGAGGTAAAGATAGAATGTGTGTGTGAGAGAGGTAAAGATAGAATGTGTGTGTGTGAGAGAGGTAAAGATAGAGAGAATGTGTGTGTGAGAGAAAGAGGGGTAAAGATAGAGAGAATGTGTGTGTGTGTGGGAGAGGGGTAAAGATAGAGAGGGGTAAAGATAAGAGAGAATGTGTGTGTGAGAGAGGTAAAGATAGAATGTGTGTGTGAGAGAGGTAAAGATAGAATGTGTGTGTGTGAGAGAGGTAAAGATAGAGAGAATGTGTGTGTGTGAGAGGTAAAGATAGAGAGAATGTGTGTGTGAGAGAGAGGGGTAAAGATAGAGAGAATGTGTGTGAGAGAAAGGTAAAGATAGAGAGAATGTGTGTGTGAGAGGTAAAGATAGAGAGAATGTGTGTGTGTGAGAGAGAGGGGTAAAGATAGAGAGAATGGGTGTGTGAGAGGGGTAAAGATGGAGAGAATGTGTGTGAGAGAGAGGTAAAGATGGAGAGAATGTGTGAGAGAGGTAAAGATGGAGAGAATGTGTGTGAGAGAGGTAAAGATGGAGAGAATGTGTGAGAGAGAGAGGTAAAGATGGAGAGAATGTGTGTGTGAGAGAGAGAGAGGTAAAGATGGAGAGAACTCTGTGAGAGAGAGGTAAAGATGGAGAGAATGGGTGTGTGAGAGAGAGGTAAAGATGGAGAGAATGTGAGGGGTAAAGATGGAGAGAATGTGTGTGAGAGAGAGGTAAAGATGGAGAGAATGTGTGTGAGAGAGAGGTAAAGATGGCGAATGTGTGTGAGAGAGGTAAAGATGGAGAGAATGTGTGTGAGAGAGAGAGGTAAAGATGGAGAGAATGTGAGAGGGGTAAAGATGGAGAGAATGTGAGAGAGGGGTAAAGATGGAGAGAATGTGAAAGAGGGTTAAAGATAGAGATGTGAGAGGTAAAGATGGAGAATGAGGTAAGGAGAGAATGTGAAAGGTAAGGAGAGCATGTGAGAGGGATGGAGAGAATGTGAAAGAGGGTTAAAGATGGAGATGTGAGCGAGTCAGAGAGAGAGGTAAAGATGGAGAATGTGTGAGAGAGAGGTAAAGAGAGAATGTGTGTGTGAGAGAGAGGTAAAGAGAGAATGTGTGAGAGAGGTAAAGAGTGAATGTGAGAGAGGTAAAGAGTGAATGTGAGAGGGATAAAGAGAGAATGTGAGAGGGGTAAAGAGAGAATGTGAGGGGTAAAGAGGGTTAAAGATAGATGTGAGAGAGGTAAAGATGGAGAGAATGTGGGGGGGGAGGTGAGAATGGGAGAGGTAAAGATGGAGAGAATGTGAAAGAGGGTTAAAGATAGAGATGTGAGCGAGTGTCAGAGAGAGAGAGAGAGGTAAAGAGAGAATGTGAGAGGGGTAAAGAGAGAATGTGAGAGGGGTAAAGAGAGAATGTGAGAGGGGTAAAGAGAGAATGTGAGAGGGGTAAAGAGAGAATGTGAGGGGTAAAGAGAGAATGTGAGGGGTAAAGAGAGAATGTGAGAGGGGTAAAGAGAGAATGTGAGGGGTAAAGAGAGAATGTGAGGGGTAAAGAGAGAATGTGAGAGGTAAAGAGAGAATGTGAGAGGTAAAGAGAGAATGTGAGAGGTAAAGAGAGAATGTGAGAGGTAAAGAGAGAATGTGAGAGGTAAAGAGAGAATGTGAGAGGTAAAGAGAGAATGTGAGAGGGGTAAAGAGAGAATGTGAGAGGGGTAAAGAGAGAATGTGAGGGGGGTAAAGAGAGAATGTGAGGTAAAGAGGGTTAAAGATAGATGTGAGAGAGGTAAAGATGGAGAGAATGTGGGGGGGCGGGGGTGAGAATGGGAGAGATGGAGAGAATGTGAGGAGGGTTAAAGATAGAGATGTGAGCGAGTGTCAGAGAGAGAGAGGTAAAGAGAGACTGTGAGAGAGGTAAAGAGAGACTGTGAGAGAGGTAAAGAGAGACTGTGAGAGAGGTAAAGAGAGACTGTGAGAGAGGTAAAGAGAGACTGTGAGAGAGGTAAAGAGAGACTGTGAGAGAGGTAAAGAGAGACTGTGAGAGAGGTAAAGAGAGACTGTGAGAGAGGTAAAGAGAGACTGTGAGAGAGGTAAAGAGAGACTGTGAGAGAGGTAAAGAGAGACTGTGAGAGAGGTAAAGAGAGACTGTGAGAGAGGTAAAGAGAGACTGTGAGAGAGGTAAAGAGAGACTGTGAGAGAGGTAAAGAGAGACTGTGAGAGAGGTAAAGAGAGACTGAGAGAGGTAAAGAGAGACTGTGAGAGAGGTAAAGAGAGACTGAGAGAGGTAAAGAGAGACTGTGAGAGAGGTAAAGAGAGACTGTGAGAGAGGTAAAGAGAGACTGTGAGAGAGGTAAAGAGAGACTGTGAGAGAGGTAAAGAGAGACTGTGAGAGAGGTAAAGAGAGACTGTGAGAGAGGTAAAGAGAGACTGTGAGAGAGGTAAAGAGAGACTGTGAGAGAGGTAAAGAGAGACTGTGAGAGAGGTAAAGAGAGACTGTGAGAGAGGTAAAGAGAGACTGTGAGAGAGGTAAAGAGAGACTGTGAGAGAGGTAAAGAGAGAATGTGAAAGAGGGTTAAAGATGGAGAGAATGTGAGAGGGTTAATGATGGAGAGAATGTGAACGAGGGTTAATGATGGAGAGAATGTGAACGAGGGTTAATGATGGAGAGAATGTGAAAGAGGGTTAATGATGGAGAGAATGTGAAAGAGGGTTAAAGATAGAGATAGAAAGATAAAGATAGACATGTGATGGAGAATGAGAGAGAGGTAAAGGGAGAATGTGAGAGGGGAGAGCATGTGATAGAGAGAATGTGTGAGGTAAAGAATGTGAGAGAGGGGTAAAGGGAGAATTTGAGAGGTAAACAAAGTGAGAGGCGTAAGGATAGAGAGAGGTAAAGTTAATGGAGAATGTGTGAGAGAGAATGAGGTAAGGAGAGAATGAGAGAGGTAAACACAATGTGTGAGAGAGAGGTAAAGATAGGGAGAATGTGGGTGGGTAGGCCCGGGGCCTGTGGGGAGGCCCGGGCCCGCGGTCAGCGCTCTCGGCCCCGCACAGTCCGTGTGTCGGCCTCCAGCCCCGCAGCTCCTCCCGAGGCCCGATTCCCCCGGATCGCGGAGCTAAGAGCCGCTTTGATCAGTGCGGGAGGCCCGGGCTGCGCGGCCTGTTGTTCGGGGGGGGGGGGGGGGTAACGCTGGGGGGTCGGGGGGGGGGGGGGGGACGCTGGGGGTCGGGGGGGGGGGGGGACGCTGGGGGTCGGGGGGGGGGGGTAACGCTGGGGGGTCGGGGGGGGGGTGTAACGCTGGGGGGTCGGGGGGGGGGGGTAACGCTGGGGGTCGGGGGGGGGGGACGCTGGGGGTCGGGGGGGGTAACGCTGGGGGTCGGGGGGGGGGGTAACGCTGAGGGTCGGGGGGGGGGGGTAAAGCTGGGGGTCGGGGGGTGTAAAGCTGGGGGTCTGGGTGGGGTAAAGCTGGGGGTCTGGGGTGGTAAAGCTGGGGGTCTGGGTGGGGTAAAGCTGGGGGTCTGGGGGGAGTAAAGCTGGGGGTCTGGGGGGTTAAAGCTGGGGGTCTGAGGGGGTAAAGCTGGGGGTCTGAGGGGGTAAAGCTGGGGGTCTGGGGTGGTAAAGCTGGGGGTCTGGGTGGGGTAAAGCTGGGGGTCTGGGGGGAGTAAAGCTGGGGGTCTGGGGGGTTAAAGCTGGGGGTCTGAGGGGGTAAAGCTGGGGGTCTGAGGGGGTAAAGCTGGGGGTCTGGGGGGGGTAAAGCTGGGGGTCTGGGTGGGGTAAAGCTGGGGGTCTGGGGGGGTAAAGCTGGGGGTCTGGGGGGGCAAAGCTGGGGGTCTGGGGGAGGTAAAGCTGGGGGTCTGGGGGGAGTAAAGCTGGGGGTCTGGGGGGTTAAAGCTGGGGGTCTGAGGGGGTAAAGCTGGGGTCTGGGCAGGTAAAGCTGGGGGTCTGGGGGGGGAGAAAGCTGGGGGTCTGGGGGAGGTAAAGCTGGGGGTCTGGGATGGTAAAGCTGGGGGTCAGTGGGGGGGGGAAATTTGGGGTCTGGGTGGGGGTAAAGCTGGAGAGGGTCATCTGAGGGGGTGGGTAATGCTGGGGAGGCAGAGTTATCACCTGGGGGCAGGTTAAACCTGGGCGGGGTACAGGCTTGGGAGGGTATAGCCGGGTGTCTAGAGGAGGGGATGTGGGTGGGGTTTGTAGCCAGGTAGTCTGTGTGTGGGGGTGGGGGAACTGAAGTGTGATTCTGGACGGTGATGGGGGTGCGACATCCACTTCAGCATCAGTCTCTTGGCAACCTGGGTCTCGCACCTACTGCCCGAGGTTCCTGTTCTGAATCTATAGTTGGTTGGGTGGCGAGTGAGCATTTCTCACTCATGAAGAGGTTTCGGGGATACATGTTCACCAGCCTCATCCTTCTGCTCTGGGGCTAGGCTGAGAGACTGAAACATCTGATTTGTAGGACCCCATGGTACTGAGAGATTGATAACAGTTGAGCGTGCAAATCCAAGTTTCAAAAATGTCTGCACAACCTGGTAGAAAATGTCCACTCCGACTAGTTACTATCCCAGGCAGATGACTAGCTACTAGCCCAGGCAGACCTCCTGTGAAAGTTAGCAAATCATGCCTTTAAAAAATGTGTGATTGGTTGTATGGAATGAAAAACTTAGAATCATAGAATTTACAGTGCAGAAGGAGGCCATTCGGCCCATCGAGTGCACTGGCTCTTGGAAAGAGCACCCTACCCAAGGTCAACACCTCCACCCTATCCCCATAACCCAGTAACCCCACCCAACACTAAGGGCAATTTATCATGGCCAATCCACCTAACCACATCTTTAGACTGTGGGAGGAAACCGGAGCACCCGGAGGAAACCGATGGAAGAAACTTGTGAGAGTAATGATGAAGCCTGGGTGGCCTCGGGCCTGTTTACTATGTGGCTTTATAGGGCCTTGATAAAAGTGCGTGTGTGGAATAATGGAATTGCATTATATGATATAAACACCCACTCCCTTATAATAAACCAGTTACATTGGAGTTTAAGTCTCCGGGTTCAGTTCTTGCCTTTGTGACCTATCCCCCTCCTGCTTGGATGTGTTACAATTTACTAACTGGAGCTGCTGAGCAGGGTGTGCTGCAGTTTGGTTGCTGGGTGGGTGTTTCTGCTCCAATCGAGCACATTCTTGACTTTGAAAGCCCTCACTCAGCATTTTCCATCTGTGAGGAGACCTCCGCTGAAACCAGATTCTGTCCACATCTGGTGTTCACACTCAATCCAGCACAGGTCCCAGCGAGCTTGGTAGAAGGCAGAGCTTGTGATGAATCATGCCTGGTATTTATGATAATCGTTAGTTGGAATTGATGAGGTAGCCTTTTTTTTATTTTTTGAAGAATGAATGGGTTAGATTGTCTAGCATTGTAGAGCTATGTCAGCTGAGCTCTTGATTATGACCACCTAAGCTTGGCGATAGACATCCTTTTGTAAGGGCAGCGCGGTGGTGCAGTGGTTAGCACTGCTGCCTCACAGCGCCGAGGTCCCAGGTTCGAACCCAGCTCTGGGTCACTGTCCATGTGGGGTATGGTGGATTACTGCATTTTGGTTGAATCAGGTTTGTGATGGTGTCTCAATAGCTTTTTCTCCCTCTGTTGCAGGTTTGGTGTTCGCAATGGAATGGCAGCCCGATCCACAGGGTCTTCAGCAAGTGCTTCAGCTGCTCAAAGACTCTCAGTCACCAGACACAGCCACGCAGCGTGCAGTACAACAAGTATCCTATATGTTCAAAGATCTGCAACACTCGAGGGGCATCTGTCCACAGTGCTAGCTTTTGGTTACTTTATCCCTGCCATGACCTGACTGTTCAGCATCCCTGCCAGGCTCTGGTTCTTGCTTTAGAGCACTCATTGGCTTTTTGTGCGATCAAACTATTTGTCCTGAATCACCACGGGATACTTCTCACCGACAGCTGTGTGAATGTAGTGTGTGGGTGCCAATGCATCCACTATCTCTATAACTAACTACTTCAGCACTTGGGGATGTAGCTCATGTGGTCCATGGGGTTTATGAACCTTCAATCCAACTAACGCTTCCAAGTTCTGAGACCCAGCTATTCAAAATATGTATCAATGATTTGGATGAGGGAACCAAATGTAGTATTTATAAGTTTGCTGATCACATGAAACTTGGTGGGAATGTGAATAGTGAGGCAATAGTGAATAGTGAGTGGAAAAATATATGGCAGCTGTGGTATAATGTGCATAAATGTGAATTATCCACTTTGGATGGAGAAACAGAATGGCAATTATTTAAATTGGGAAATGTTGACATACCAAGGGACCTGGGTGTCCTCTTATACCAATCACTCAAAGCAAGCATGCAGGTGCAGCAAGCGGTTAAGAAGGCAAATGGTATGTTGGCCTTCGTTGCAAGAGGACTTGAGCACAGGAGCATGGAAGGCTTAACTTCAGCTATACAGGACCTCAGCAAGACCACAACTAGTCTATCGTGTGCAGTTTTGGTCTCCTCTGAGTGCAATGAAGGTTTACCAGACTGATTCCTGAGATGGCAAGATTGTCATAGGGGGGGAGATTGGGTCAACTTGTCCATAGATATCCCTAAAATGCAGAAGGAGGCTATTGGGCCCATCAAGTCTGCACCGACCCTCTGAAAGAGCACCCTTCCTAGACCCAATCCCCTGCCCTTGCCCCATAACTCCATCTAACCTACACATCTTTGGACAGTTGGAGGAAACTGGAGGAAATCCAGCTGACACGGGCAGTACTTGCAAACTCCACGCAGACAATCATGCAAGGCCGGAATTGAAACCCGGGTCTCTGTCGCTGTGAGGCAGCAATGCTATCCACTGTGCTGCCCTGCAGGACTTGTCCTGTATTCACTGGAGTTCAGAAGAATGAGAGGGAATCTCATTGAAACATATAAAATCTGAGAGGGCTGGTCAGACTGGATGCAGTGATATTGTTTCCTCTGGCTGGAGGGTCTAGAACAAAGGGTCACATTCTCAGGATATGGTGTAGGCCATTTAGGGCTGAAATTAGGGGAAACCTCTTCACTTGGGTGGTGCGGAGGGTGTCAAGGGGTATGGGGGGAGCGCTGGGGTATAGCATTAAGAGAGAGGATCAGCCATGATCATATTGAAGCAGCCTCGAAGGCCCTATTCTCTATCATTCTATCTACTAGCTTACCAGTAATAATTTCAGTGCCTCAGTTTCGCAAGAACTTTGGTTGCCTCTTTTCACTGAGATTTTATGTATCATCTTCTGTAAGACACACGAGCAATTGTTTAATTTCTCCACTATATAAATTATCCTGTTGCAATGAACCCACGTTTGTGCTAGATAATCTTTTCCTTTTCATGCACCTAAAGAACCTTTTACAGTCTGCCTTTGTGTTGCTCGCTAGCTTGCATTCATTTTCTTTGTCCTCTTTCTTGATCAATTTCTTGGTCAAACTTTGCTGGATTCTAAATTACTATTAACCCTCGGGCTTACCGCTTTATAGCAAATTTATAAGCCACTCCTTTGATCTAATGCAATCTTTAACTTTTGTTGGCTGCAGTTGATTCACCTTTTCTGTTGGTGTTTTGATTCCAAGAGAAATGTATATTTATAGAAAAGCTAATTGCTGTGGTTTCTGGAAACTGCAACATAAACAGAAAATGCTGAAAATCTCAGTGGGTCTGACAGCATCTGTAAAGAGCGAACAGAACTAACATTTTGAGTCTGGGTGACTCTTTGTCCGAGCTGGACAGGAATGTATATTTGTTGGACCATGTAGTGATTCTTTAAATACTGCCTGCACACCGCCACATCTTTTAGTGCACTTTCCAAATCCACCATTGCCAAATTTGCCCCATATACCATCATAGTTTCCCTTCTTCAGATTTCAAACCCTAGTTTCAGAATTAACTATATCTCACAAATCATATTGTGGTCACTATTACCCAAAGGCTCCTTTACTACAAAGTCCTTTCTCATTACCTAATAAATTGAAAATAGCATGATCCCTAGTTGGTTCTTCAACATATTGATCCACAAACCCATCCTCCACTGCATTAGTGCTAATTATGTTTACCCAGTCTATATATAATAAGTCATCCATCATTACACATTACATGCGTTACCACTATAGAGTGATGGCCTATAAATGACTCCCATCAATGTTTCTGCCCCTTGCTGTTTCTCGACTCCAGCCAAACTGACTCCACTTCTTGATCCTTCAATCTAAGAACCTCTCTCAACGAACGTACTGAACTTGTCCTTTATTAAGAGTGCTGCCACCTCCTTTCGTCCATCCTTCCCAAATGACAAAAATCCTAATCTTGTTCACCCTGTAGACACGTAACATTGCTGTAATGGTAAATAAATCATACCCATAATGATTTTCTGGATAAGAATTTAAGGGTGTAATTGTGTTTTGTGCACCATATAGCACGTGTTGTTCATGTGTCAGGCGAGGGGGAGGATTTCTCTACTGCATTGCTTTGTTATCCTGAGCTTCACTTCTCAGAAATTGGAGCAGCTGAACCAGTATCCAGACTTCAACAACTACCTGATCTTTGTTCTGACCAGACTGAAATCTGAAGGTGTTTGTTAATTACATTATCTGTTTCACTAGAAAAATGTGCCTGCTTCCACTTCATTTGCTGCTTGGCAGGACATGGGTTCATCCACAGGAGATGTGGCCAAGTCCCCAGCAGGACACTGGGTTCTTGCTGACTTGCAGCTAAATCCTTTCTAGGGTGAGGGGTGCTCCCTCCCTACATTGCAAACTACTGGTGTTTTAATGGGCTGGAGTTGGGAGTAAATGCAAGGGTGCACTGTTTGGGCTGAATGGCCTGCATGTGCTGCATACCCTATGTAATGTGTTAGTGCTGTCTTTTATTGAGCAGCTACAGAAAGGCACTGCAGTGAGTGTCCAGTGGTATGTCGTGGTATTAGAACCATTCTAGTGTGTAATATTCTGTCGTTTCTCTTTTTTTTTCAGATGAACCGACACGGTCCCTCAGCGGCCTCATTCTCAAGAACAATGTCAAGGCTCATTACCAGAGTTTCCCACAGGGAGTTGCTGACTTCATCAAACAGGAATGTTTAAATAACATTGGCGACGCCTCTCCACTCATCAGAGCAACCATAGGTAACTCAGTGAACCAGGCAATGGGGTGGCTCTGAATAACTCTGTTGTCACCTCTGATATTCAGCCGCTAGTTAACTCGGAACCTCCTGCTTAACCTGCCAACCGGTATTGCAGAATGAGGAAATCCCCAATATTAACATTTAATTACCTACTCTGGTGTTCAACCTATTGCCAGTTTGTAAGCAGAGTTTTCAATGTATCTGTACTACTGTGTTTAAAGCTATCCCCACAGAGTGCTTTGTATGTAGTGTGTATACGTGCCTGGCTCCTCTTCCTTGTTCAGTCTGGTTCCTGTTGTTCCAGTTGAAGTGTGATGGTCTGCAGCATTGGGCATATACATAAAGCAACTGCTTGTGTAGTGACCTTTATTAAAGGGTCTTGATCTAAAACTTGTGTTAACAGGGTTAAATGTTTCTGTCTTGTTAGACAACTTAAATTTGAAAGCTATGACCACTGTTTAAAATTTAGATTGTAATTTAGACTCCCAAGTCTTTGCCATGAAGTATTTCCACCAGTGATATTCCTAAAGCAATTATCTCTCGACTTGTATGCAGCTGACTATGTAATCGCATAGCTGTTCAAGTCAAAAGCCAAAAGACCCCAGGTGTTTGTGACCAGTGTCACATCTGCCTCTTTCACGTTCATGCAAACCCCATCACTTCAAACAGCCATCTTTAAAGCAGGCAGCAGTTTATGGCCATAACCAGGGTCTATTTTAGTGTCAATTTAAACGTGCCATTTATAACGCCTTCAACACATTTATTTAGGGCAGAAACAATTGCATTCTCCTTGTTATGGTGCATTTAGGATGAAAATAAAATGAAGAACTTGATAGTGTCATTTTTCTTTTCTGCATAACCAATGCAGAAAGTGTGGCGTCGAGCCCGCAGTGTGGCGTCACGCCCTCTGTTACAAACATTTAGCGGATTTTGAGTCAAAAGTAGAAGTCTCTGGCAGCTTGACAACATCCAATTCCGACTTTAAAACATACTTCAGGCCAAAGTACTACTGTAGCAGGAAACTACAGGCCAGAGGAAAACCATTTGTCAGAGGGAAAGTGTTAGAAGCCATTGTTAAAGATGTTATAGCAGGGCACTTGGAATCAGGCAGAGTCAATGTGGTTTTGTGAAAGGGAAATCATGTCTAATTAATTTATTGGAGTTCTTTGAAGGAATCGTGTGCTGTGTATAAAGGGGAGCCAGTGGATGTACTGTACTTAGATTTCCAGAAGGTGCTCCTGGTGCCGGGGGTAACATTGGTGTGGATTGAAAAATGGTTGGCTAATAGGAAACAATTGACATAAATGGGTATTCCTCTGGTTGGCGACTGGGTTGCCGCAGGGATCAGTGCTGGGACTTTTTACAAGTTATATAAATCACTGAGATGAAGGGCCTGATGGTACGGTTGCTACATTTGCTGACAACGCAAAGTTAGGAAAGTAAATTGTGAAGAGGATGTCAGGAGACAAAGGGATGCACGTGGGATAAATGAGTGGGCAGAAATCTGGCAAATGGAGTATAACTGGGCAAATGTGAAATTGTCCATTTTGGCAGGAAGAATAAGAAAAGCTTATTATCTAAATGGTGAGCGATTGGCGAGGTGCAGAGGGATCTGGGTGTCCCAGTGCAGGAATTATAAAAGGACAGGTGCAGCAAGTAATTTGGAAAGCTGATCAAATGTTATAGTTTATTGTGAGGGGAATTGATTACTATAGTCGGGAGGTTATGCTTCAGTTCCACAGGGCACTGGAGAGGCCAAGTCTGGAATATTGTGCACAGTATGGTCGTCTTATTTAAGGAAAGATGTGAATGTGTTGGAAACAGTCCAGAGAAGGTTTACTGGAATGGGCAGGTTGTCTTGGGAAAAGTTTGGAGAGATTGTGTTTGTATCCATTAGAGTTTAATATAATCCTGTGGGTGATTTTTAAAAAAAAGGGGGGGGCCTAAGACTGAGATGAGGGGAAATACTTTCTCTCAGATTCGTGAGTCTCTGGAACTCTGTCCCCCAAAAGGCAGCGGGAGCAGAATCCTTGAGTATATTTAAGACGGTGCTGGATAGATTTTTGATTAACAAGAGGGTGAAAGGTTATCGGGGGTGGGCAGGAATGTGGGGTTGAGGTTCCAATCAGCTCAGCCATTATTGTATAGAATGGCAGAGCAGGCTCGAGGGGCGAGTGGCCTCCTGCTCCAAATTGAATTTTATCTGCAAGCAAGAAGTAGTTAATTTTCTTAAATTATAGGGCAGCACGGTGGCGCAGTGGGTTAGCCCTGCTGCCTCACGGCGCCGAGGTCCCAGATTTGATCCTTGCTCTGGGTCACTGTCTATGTGGAGTTTTCACATTCTTCCCGTGTTTGCATGGGTTTCATTCGCACAACCCAAAGATGTGTAGGCTGCATGGATTGGCCATGTTAAATTGCTCCTTAATTGGAAAAAATGAATTGGGTACTCTAAATTTATATTTAAAATAAACAATAAAAAAACACATTTTCTTAAATTACTAATACCATGATATGTTTCTCTTCCCTGTTGAGTCAAATCAAACCCTCTTTCTGTTACAAATTGGCTGCAATGTGAAGCTCTACAACTTTCACTTAGTTTGCACAATATAATTCAGAAGAATTGGAGAAGTCTTATTGGGGCGGCACAGTGGTTAGCACTGCTGCCTCTCAGTTCCAGTGTCCTGGGTTCAATTCCAGCCTCGGGTGACTGTGAGGGCAGCACAGTGGTGCAGTGGTTAGCACTGCTGCCTCACGGCGCTGAGGTCCCAGGTTCGATCCCGGTTCTGGGTCACTGTCTGTGTGGAGTTTGCACATTCTCCCAGTGTCTGCGTGGGTTTCACCCCCACAACCCAAAGATGTGCAGGGTAGGTGGATTGGCCACACTAAATTGCCCTTTAATTGGAAAAAAATAATTGTTCCGACCAGTGAATGTATAACATCTCAACAGTTTAAGTAACTATCAGTTCCTTATTCTTGTAATTTAGCACAGCACTTCCTGTGGTTAATTATTGATCAACTGTTTGAATCCTCTGAACATTTGCTTGAATTTTATTTTTTTGCTCTAATTTTAATTTGCTTTCATTTAATGAGACAACAGATTTACAGACTCCACCTGGTACCTTGGCACATCCAGTCCCCTCAGTGAAGTGGCCAGCTCCTCAGTTGCCTGATTAAGGTGGGCAGTGCTGTCGGGGCCAGTTTCAGTTCTGAAGTTCAGTAACCGGTTTCCAGATTAGTGGCCTATAATTGTGTCTTGGGCAGGCTTTGCTAACCGTGTAATACTGCACTAGTCCAATTACAAAAATCCCAAAAGTTCACGGTCTTTAAACTTGGGCTGCAATTTGCTGTGGAGAGGTACAGAGTCCTGATGTGAGCAAATGGCTACCGGAGAACGGGGTTTGTGTACATCTGTCCAAGTGTTTCAACCATTGCATGTTTGTTTTCAGACAAATACTTTGAACAGCTTTAGTTCAATTTGGCTACATCGCAAACCTTGACTGAAATGTTTGCGACTTTGCCCATTGCAAGGAGTCCAAGCGTATTTTTTAGTCCAGTGACTTTTGTCGGTGGCTGTCTTTGAGCTGGGTTTGAGTGCTCGGATAAGGTATTGGGAGAGAAGCATGCCGTGATTGGCAATCTCTGGAAGTTTGGGATGAACAGTAATGTGATGCTGATAATCTGTGAATTCCTACTGTGTGGTGTGTTCCCTTTCTGGAATGAGCATTTTATCGTGTGGTGTGTGGCGGCATTGACCCGTTGAAATGTAGGCGTGTGTCTGACCTTATGGTCTGGTTTGTGCAGGTATTTTGATCACTACCATTGGTTCAAAGGGAGAGCTGCAGGCTTGGCCAGAGCTCCTGCCTCAACTCTGTAACCTGCTTAACTCTGAGGATTACAACACTTGTGAGGGAGCTTTTGGAGCTTTGCAGAAGATTTGTGAGGATTCATCGGAGATGTTGGATAGCGATGCTCTGAATAGGCCCCTCAACATCATGATTCCAAAGTTCCTGCAGTTTTTCAAACACTGTAGTCCTAAAATCAGGTAACAATTTGTTAAACCCTATTGCTCAACTGTGTGAAAGGGGGGGATATGTCCTGGAGCAGCAGGGGTTATAATTCGCATCTGTACCCATCTCTGTCTCTTTCAGGTCCCATGCAATCGCTTGTGTGAATCAATTCATCATCGGCAGGGCCCAGGCACTGATGGACAATGTTGATACCTTCATTGAGGTACGGTGTTTTGAGTATTTGAGTAATATATTCATGGAAACTGTCTTAGTCAACCATCTGTACAGAAGCCCACGGTTCTATTCTTGAGTGGTGCATCGTCTCCCCCCCCCCCCCCCAAATTAACAGGCTATTTAGTGTGGCCAATCCACCTACCCTGCACATCTTTGGGATGTGGGGATGAGACCCACCCAGACACCGGGGGGGGGGGTGCAAACTCCACATGGACAGTGACCTGGGGCTGGGATCGAACCCAGCAGAGCTAACCACTGTGCTACTGTGCCGTCCAAGTCAATTAGGTTTCATGCTCCTTCTCAAGAGAATCTTGCAGCATGTACAGAGGACTCTGGCTATGTCCAACAATACGTTCCTCAACCGTGAATAATGGAGCCTGGAAGTGCAGGGGGCATTGGGCCTGTGACCCCCCTGTATTACAGCATCAGGAGAGCATAAATGTGGAAATTCTTTTTAAAAACTGGTTTGTTGTGTAGCAAGATTAATTTGAGTTTTGTCCATCTGAAGTTGTCTTTTTGATGGGTTGATTAGTGATCCTGTTTGCAGATATGAGGGAGTCTCTGCTTGGTGTTTTGGTTGAAATGATTTTCTTCCAAGCTGTGTGCTTTTTCCAGTCTGGTCAGACCAAAATGATGCAACTTCTTGAGGACAGACTGGGAGAATTGTGCCATGTTCAGGATGTAGCAAGTGTTTCCTCCCTCTGAAATCTTTTGTTCCAAACATTCCTGAAATTAAAGGGAGGTGCGTTTATTTTATGTCGCCATTTAATCATTTTAATTGAATATTAGAGGAAGGTGCAGGTGCACCACAAATGTCTCCCTTTGCTGTCGCGCTTCGCTTTCAGTCCTCACGCTGACAGAAGGAACTGCAATATTATTAATTGATCGTACTGTTCAGGAAAGATGCACTTTGTAATCCTTCCTTTATTCTATTTATTTTTTGATTTTTCAAGTTCCAATTTTATTTCTCTTGGGCTGCACCTTCATTCAGAGCTGGTTTGAACCTGTAAAGTGGCCTGTCTTTGTGTCTAAGTGTAGAGGCCAATCCTGTGCTGAAAGTGCCCTGGCTGACCTGTGACATGACCAGCATGGGCAACTTCATGAGACACCGATTTAAACAGCAGCCTTAAAATAAAATCAGCCCTCAGCTAGCCATTGGGGTTCAGTCAGCAACAGTGAAGTAGGTCCCTTTTGTCCAGCGTTCTGGAGATTGGGCTGTGCTCAAACTGAAAGTCCTGATTATTTCCACAGCACCTGTTTGCACTGGCAACAGACGAGGAATCGGAAGTGAGGAAGAATGTGTGTCGGGCACTGGTGATGCTGCTAGAAGTTCGGATAGATCGTCTTATCCCACACATGCACAGTATAATCCAGGTTTGTGCGTGCATGTGTATGTGTGCGTGTGTGCACTGAGATGCAGGTGGTATTCACACTGACCAGCTACAGATCAGAGTGTGTGCACAGTGCAATCTAGGAATGTTAGTATTGTTCTGTGGTTTTACACTCCAGTTTGGTAGCTGGGGTTCTGTAATTGTCGACCTGGGTTTTGATTGGTTTAAACTGTACAATAATGAGGGGGAAAACCAGTTAATGGCCAATAAATTCCATGTAAAATGACGTTTCACAACATTGATGTAAAAAGTGAAGTTCAAACATTTAAAAATAGAGTGCCTAATTCATTTTTTCCAATTAAGGGGCAATTTAGCATGGCCAATCCACCTACCCTGCGCATCTTTGGGTTGTGGGGGTGAAACCCATGCAAACACAGGGAGAATGTGCAGACTCCACACAGACAGTGACCCAGAGCCGGGATTGAACCTCGGTGCTGTGAGGCAGCAGTGCTAACCACTGTGCTACCCGGTGAAGTTCAGACATGAGGTGTAAATCAGCAGATGATTTAAGTATGGTCACTTGTTGGAGCTGACATGCTCCCACAGCAGCGAGGCGACTACCAATATGTATTTGATGGTGTAATTTGACAGAAGAACAAAGCAATGTAAAAACCTAGTTCCGAATTCTCACTGTTACCCTGCACTGAACCAGCGAAACAATTGGAGACTGCTTCAGTTTAACATTGCATCAGAAAGACAGCAAGTGCCCTGGGAAGAGTGGCAGTCTCTGTTACTACATTATGGTGTCAGTCTAGGTGCTGTGCTCATATCCTAAAATCAGGCTGAAATTCGTGTCCTTCAGATAGTTCTGCCCAGCTGACTTGTAATCATTGACACTGGAGTTTTGTCCATGGGTTTGCTGTGGAGCTGATTGAGACTTGGAAAAGTCGGGATGTTTAAGTGAATTTCTGTGGTGGTTCCATTGATAAAAGTACACCATGGTAACTGAGCCATTTAAGAAACAAGAAAAGTCCAGGGTTTGTGTTGGTGTTGGGCTGTCTGGGAAAGGGGGTGGGGCAGCTGTTTGGGTGGTCCCTGAGAAATGTGGGGTGAGGGAGGTTAGGGGGAGGGGTGCGATTGAATGTACAGCCTCTGGGCAGATGCTGATTTTCTTTTTTTTTTATTGCTGTTCTTTCTGCTCTAACTCCAGTACATGCTGCAGAGGACACAGGATGCTGATGAAAACGTGGCGTTGGAAGCCTGTGAGTTCTGGCTGACTTTGGCTGAACAGCCGATCTGTAAGGAGGCGCTATCAGGACATCTAATACAGTAAGGACCAGTAAATAGAACATAGAACAGCACAGAACAGGCCCTTCGGCCCTCAATGTTGTGCCGAGCCATGATCACCCCACTCAAACCCACGTATCCACCCTATACCCGTAACCCAACAACCCCAATGCCAATCCACCTAACCCGCACATCTTTGGACTGTGGGAGGAAACCGGAGCACCCGGAGGAAACCCACGCACACAGGGGGAGGACGTGCAGACTCCACACAGACAGTGACCCAGCCGGGAATCGAACCTGGGACCCTGGAGCTGTGAAGCATTTATGCTAACCACCATGCTACCCTGCTGCCCCCATGAGTGGGGATAGTGGGAGGGCAGACTGCCTTCACAGCAAATAACTGTTAGTCGCACACAGCATGGTCTATCCGGTATTCCACCATCCTCCGTGTTTCAATCTCCATCGATGAGTCTACAACAGACCCAGTCATGAGGCGATGAAAGCCCCAGTGTTGGGCAGATTTGGGAACCATAAGTCCAAAGTTACCTGTTCCTCCCAAGCACACGCCTCGCCACACAGCCGGGAACAAACTATTCAGAAGCTGGATTTTAAAGTGTTGTTTTCTCAAAGATTATCTATCTAATTTGCATTTTAATAAATCCATACACATTGCTTCCACTACATAAAGAAAACCTGTTCCCTAGATTCACTGTAATTGTGCTCCCTCCACTGGTTGTGTAGAGGATGTATTCTCTTCCGCTATTGTGGACAAGGTGGAACAGATTTTCGGTTATGATAACATGGGAAGTGTGAGGTTACCTCATCACTAAGATCAAATACCCTCCCTACCTTTGTGCTCTACTTGGAGAGGGGCGAGGGCGTTCTTCTTTCTGTTAATAAACAAGATCTGATGTTCTGTCTTTTTTAGATTGATTCCTATTTTAGTGAATGGGATGAAGTACTCGGAGATTGACATCATACTGTTAAAGGTGAGAACAGTTTCCTGTTGTAATGCTTTGTGAATCAGGTTGGAGCTGAGGATTGGGCAGTGGGTTAGTTGGTCACCATTTGGTTCCGAACCCAGCCACTGGTCGTGTAAGGAGTGAGATTGAGGCCAACTCTGGAGTTCCTGGTGCCACAATGTTGGCAGCTTTGCTCGGAGCCCAAAGGATAAGTGGTGTGGGTAATGGGAACTGGCATTGCCAGTGCAGGAGACCCTCTCTCTTGATGTTGGACTAGTGTGAGGACACTTTATTCTGTTTTATCTGAACTGTATTTGTAAAACCTCTTTCCAAGACTACAATATCGTCCGACCGTTGTTTGCTGATCGGTTCTTCTGTTTTGTGTGTGTGTGCAGGGTGATGTCGAAGAGGATGAGGCAGTTCCAGATAGTGAGCAGGACATAAAACCCCGCTTTCATAAGTCCCGCACGGTAACGCTGCAGCACGAGGAAGATGCCGCTGAGGAAGATGAGGACTTTGATGACGATGATGATGACACTCTTTCTGACTGGAATCTGAGTATGTTTGTGTGGAGTGACTGCTTTCCCGGGGAGTGTCTCATTACTTGTTTGATCCACTCGGAATGGTGCCAAGACCCCTGAACTGGTGGGCTAGTGCACCAACTTCTTGGTCTTGAGCCTTGTTGACAGATCAGCTCCCTGACCTATACTTTGTTACCTGCTCCAAGCTGAGGGGCCCTTCTGCACCTGATCTCTCTGAATCACAAGCCAGCACTTTTAGGAGAGGGAGCTCATGGGGAAGGAAGTTTATAGATATAGAATAGTACAGCACAGAACAGGCCCTTCGGCCCTCGATGTTGTGCTGAGCAATGATCACCCTACTCAAACCCACGTATCCACCCTATACCCATAACCCAACAACCCCCCCTTACCTTACTTTTTAGGACACTACGGGCAAGTTAGAGTGGCCAATCCACCTAACCCGCACATCTTTGGACTGTGGGAGGAAACCCACGCACACACGGGGAGGACGTGCAGACTCCGCACAGACAGTGACCCAGCCGGGAATCGAACCTGGGACCCTGGAGCTGTGAAGCATTTATGCTAACTACCGTGCTGCCCCTCCATGCTACCGTGCTGCCCCTCCATGCTACCGTGCTTTTATTTGTACAGTTTCCCAGCTCAGTCCTTCTTACCAAGTGGGGTACAGATCATGAGGCGAATGTGAGAGAATGGACTTTTTTTCTCGATACACCCCACGGGACAGTTGGGGTTGTCCACTAAAGTGTGGCCTGCCATCTTTGTAGCATTGGTATGATTTGGTTCAGCATCAGTAACATTGTTTTCAAGTAGACAAAGTTTGAATTCTCAGTTACCCACTCAGAATTTTCTTTTTGAGCAGTGTGGACATTACATGAAAAATGAAAAATTGCTTATTGTCACAAGTAGGCTTCAAATGAAGTTACTGTGAAAAGCCTCTAGTGGCCACATTCCAGCTCCTGTTTGGGGAGGCTGGTACAGGAATTGAACCGCGCTGCTGGCCTGCCTTGGTCTGCTTTCAAAGCCAGTGATTTAGCCCTGTGCTAAACAGCCCCTTATGTGGCCCCTTACATCACCGATTCCAAGCTACTGCTCCATCTCTTCGACACTGACTTTATCAAACAGAAAGGCATGACTGTCTGGCGCTGTTCTCTTTTAGATGTTTTGGAAACCTCCTAAAGCCCAGCATTTTAGTTACCGTAACAATCTTCCCAGAACTGAACATTACCTCTAAAATATTGACATGAATCATGAGCTGGCTATTCCTCGCATTGGAGTAGGTTGCTATGGTGGGTGGTCCTAGTGTGTTGTGTTTGCTTTGGGGTGGCTGTGTTTGTGAAAACACAGTGGGTGACTGTACAAACTCTGGTCTGTAGTGTGCCCTGGGGAACTCTGGTCTGTAGTGTGCCCTGGGGGAACTCTGGTCTGTAGTGTGCCCTGGGGAACTCTGGTCTGTAGTGTGCCCTGGGGGAACTCTGGTCTGTAGTGTGCCCTGGGGGAACTCTGGTCTGTAGTGTGCCCTGGGGGAACTCTGGTCTGTAGTGTGCCCTGGGGGAACTCTGGTCTGTAGTGTGCCCTGGGGGAACTCTGGTCTGTAGTGTGCCCTGGGGGAACTCTGGTCTGTAGTGTGCCCTGGGGGAACTCTGGTCTGTTGTGTGAACTCTGATTTTCATGCCACTCTCTTTCATCAGGGAAATGCTCAGCTGCAGCACTGGATGTCTTGGCCAATGTTTTCCGAGATGATCTTCTTCCTCACCTCCTTCCGCTGCTGAAGGGGCTGCTGTTCCATCCCGATTGGGTTATTAAAGAGTCCGGAATCCTGGTTTTGGGAGCTATTGCAGAAGGTATGAAGCAAGAGTTGAATGTTGGAACTAAGAGTTGAGTGAGCGCAGCTCTTAAAGGGAGGAGCTGAGGAGCAGAAATCAATTAAAGCCTCAAATGCCTGGTGTGTTTGTGTCTGGATTCTGGATGACTGGTTTCAACGTGCCCCTGTGCTGCTGTATAAATCAGTTTATACCTATGTCTGCTGCTGCTGCAGTTAGACCCAGATTCCACAAGTTTTATAATGGCTTTTCCCAATAGTCCAAATGTGCAGTTTTCAGCTCTGCCTTCATGCAAGAATCTGAGTCAGTCAGACACCAGTTGTGCTTTGAATTTAATCTGACCCTGATCTGTAAGTACAGGTAAATCGAGTTGTGCAAACATTGGGCACATTTTAAGCTGCCATGCATAAATTTTAATATTAGATGAGTAAAGTCTACCTGAGCAGCTTTTTTGGCTAGATGCTGCATTGGTGCGGTGGCATGGCAACTAATCAGCTTCGAATGCTCATCTTTTCCTGCAGTCTAATTGGTCTGAGCAACCCTGATCGCAACTGCCCAAGCTGAACTTTGGCATGGACCCAGTCCCGAGATGCACTGCCTGTAGTGTACGATGCACCTTTCTCTGGTTCTACAAGTTCACGCCCCTCCCCATACCCATTTCTGCCTATTCCTGGTGAGCGCAGGAATTGGGACTCGTCTGATGCCAGCCTCAACTCCACGTTCCTGCCCACTCCCAATAATAACCTTTTAGCCTCCTGCTCATCCAGAATCATGGGGGCCATTCTCCAATATGGAGCCCAAGTGTGAACGCCGTCACGTTACACGACGGCGCGAAACGGCACAGGGATGACCGATTCTGGACCGCCTGCATGGCACTGGAGCAGTTCACGCCGCTCCAGCTTCCTTTCCCGTGCCAAATGGGCGGCGCGCCAACCCGCGCATGCGCGGGGGACTTCTTCAGTGTGCCGGCCCTGACCCAACATGGCGTCGGTGTTCAGGGGGCCGGCCGTGCAGGGATGTAGGCCCGAGGGGGGAGAGGCCTGCCCGCTAATCGATGGGCCCCGATTGCGGGTCAGACCCCATCGGAGGCTGCCCCCCGACCGTTCGCGCAGAGTTCCCGTCGGCAGCGACCAGGGGTGAACAGCGCCAGTGGGACACTGTCGTATCCGTGCAGCTGCTCGGCCCATCCAGGCTGGAGAATTGGCAGCCCCCACAGCCGCGCCGGCGTAATGGCGCCGATTCTCCACACCTCGGAGAATCGCACGCCAGCATCGGGGCGTCGTGGTGCGGTTGCGACGATTCTCCGCCCCGACGTGGGGCTCGGAGAATGGCCCCCTCAATCTAGCTCTGCCTTAAAAATATTTGCAGACTCTTCTTCCACCGCCATTGGATGAATCGAGTTCAAAAGATTCTCAACCCTCTTGCGGTGCAAGGTAGAGCCTGTTATAACCCCACAGTGTGGCTAGCAATCCTGCTTGTCCTTTACCTGCTGGCTTGTGCTTAATCCTGCTTTTGTTTCTGCCCCAGGTTGTATGCAAGGGATGGTCCCGTATCTCCCCGAGTTGATCCCGCATCTCATCCAGTGTCTACCGGATAAGAAGGCACTGGTTCGCTCCATAGCCTGCTGGACACTCAGTCGCTACGCACACTGGGTGGTCAGCCAGCCACCAGACCAGTATCTCAAACCATTGATGACGGAACTTCTGAAGCGAATCCTGGATGGAAATAAGCGAGTGCAGGAGGCAGCGTGCAGGTGAGGTGGGCCTTCAGGGTCCCTCTCCCCTCCCCACTATAGAGCCTCCAGTCACATACATTCTGTGGAGCTGTTCTCGGTGTTGCTAGTGGCTCTGACGAGGTAGTGCTACTGAATGCCTGACCCAAGATGTGATGAATAATCATGGATACATAAGCATGATGTGTATTCCAAATATTTGATTTGGCAGCTGCAGTATAGAGTGTCAGTGGTAGAGGATCTTTCGGGATATTCCCCTGAGCTGGTGAGGGTGGTTGAGGGCTGAAAATTATGAACTGCTTTCAGCCGCAGAGCAAATTGTCCCTCTGCCATGTTTTGAGTGATTGGAAGTTTCTCTTGACTGACGTTGCTGACTGCCCCTGACTCTGCATTTCTTCTCCCTGCAGTGCGTTTGCCACGTTGGAGGAGGAAGCCTGCACCGAGCTGGTCCCATATCTCAGTTACATCCTCGACACGCTGGTCTTTGCTTTTGGGAAGTACCAGCACAAGAACCTCCTGATTCTGTACGATGCCATTGGTACATTGGCCGACTCTGTGGGACATCACCTCAATCAGCCAGTAGGCAGCAAATCTTTCTATAATGGGAGGGGTCAGAGGTTGTTGGTTAAAGGCCCCCATGCATAGGTTTCAAACTCGGAATAACTGCAGTAGCGGGGGGGGCCTGCAGTAGCGGGGGGGGCCCTGGCTGCTCACTGCATTAGCCACTCTCAGCATCTCAGTTCTAAATTGGCTGCTGTGTGCGGTGGGGTGGGGGACAAAATAATAAATGTATAATATAATAAAGTAATTAAAATGCATTAAAGATGACAGGACAGGTGAAGTGTCAAGTCTGCAGCTTGTGGGAGTTCCTGGATGCTGATGTGATCCAGGGCAAACATGTCTGCAGTACGTGTTTGTGGCTTGAGGAATTGTGGCTCAAAGTCGTTGAGCTGGAGGCTGCAAACGGTGCGTGTATGCATGCGTGGACGCTCAGGCGGACAGAATAGAAAGCAGAACCTCAAAGGTTATGATCTCTGGATTATTACCTGAGCCACATGCAAATTGACAGAATAAATAAGTTTAAGTATGTGGGTTCTGGTTTGTGGGGCACTGGTGTCATTACTGGGGAAAGTCGGGACAGTACCTTTTGGTGTACACCTGGGGTGGGTGGATGGTATGTGTGGGTGGGGGTGTGTGTAGAATTGTAGGAATTTAGAGGTTCTGTTAATTAAAGGCGACACTAGCATAATTGGGAGAGATGACCTTGGTTCAGGAAACCAGGAAGAGTCATCCAGACCTGCCCAGTATTTTTTGTTTTTGTTGTAGCAGGTTACACTGGATCTGGTATTGTGCGATGAGATAGAATTAATTAATGACCTCGTAGTGTAGGCACCCCCAGGTAGGAATTATCATGTGACAGAGTTTTACATCCCATTTGAGAGAGAGGAGTGGGTCTGAGACTAGTATTTAAACTTGGGGCCATTATGACGGTATGAAAGCAGAGCTAATGAAGTGGCAATTTATGTTCAGGGATTGGTCAATGGGGATGCAGAGTGGCAGACATTTATGGGGACGTTTCCGAATACAGATACATTCCAAATTAAAGAGAAAAATTCCATGGGGAGGACCCACCATCCGTGGTTCACTAAAGTTAAGGATAGTATCAGACTTGAAGCATAAGCATCTAATTGCACCAAGGGGCAGGTCAAAGATTAGAGGAATATTTTTTTAAAACAGCAAAGAATGACAAAAATATTAATAAGGGGAAAATTAGTGTATGTGAGAAAGCTATAGCTAGAAATATGAAGAGAGTTAACAATGTGAGCATCAGTCCTATAGAATGTGTATCTGGGCAGTTAATGGAAAATAAGGAGATGGCAGATTAAGTATTTTTCTATAGAGGGTTCAAGTAACATTCCAGAAATAGCTGTAAATTGGGAATTGAAAGGGACGCAGGAACCTGAAAGCTGCAGTCGCCAGGGAGTGAAACTTGTCGACCCACAGTTCCAACAATTCACAAAGCCCCTCTGTCTAGATGGATTTCATCTTAAAATGAGCGTCTGGTGAGATAGTCGATGCAGGTTTTTTTCCAATTAAGGGGCAATTTAGTGTGGCCAATCCACCTAACCTGCACATCATTGGGTTGTGGGAGTGAGTCCCACGCAGACACGGAGAATGTGCAAACTCCACACGGGCAGTGACCCCCCCCCCCCGGGGGGCAGGGATCGAACCTGGGACCTCAGTGCCGTGAGACAGAGATGGTTAATGCATTGCTTTTAATTTTCCAAAACTCCCTAAATTCGGGGACAGTCCCATTAGATTGGAAAATAGCAAATATAACTCCTTTATTCAAAAAGGGAGGGAGATGGAAAGCAGGAAACTACAAGTCAGTTAGCTTAACGTCGGTCATCGGGAAAAGACTAAAAGCTATTCACGGATATATTAACAGGGCACTTGGATAAATTTGGGGTAATCGGGCAGAGTCAACATGGTTTTGTGAAAGGGAAATATCGTTAACCAATTTGTTGGACTTCTTTGAAGAAGTAACAGGTGTTGTGGCTAAAGGGAAATTGATGGATGTACTTAGATTTCCAGTTGGTATTTGATAAGGTTATTGTGGAAAATAAGTTCTAGTGGGTATCATATTAGCATGGCATGGACAGAAGTTTGGTTAACTAACAGGAAACTGAGTTGTCATAAATGGGACACATTTTCTGGTCGGCAGGATGTGACCAGGGTCAGTGTTGGGGCTTCAACTCTTTACAATTTTATAAAAATGATTTGGGTGTAGGGATTGATGGTATTGTTGTTAAATTTGCTGATGACACAAGTAAGTCCTGAAGAGGACGTGGGTTAGGCGAGCGGGCAAACGTCTGGCAAATGTGAGGCTACTCATTTTGGCAGGAAGAATTAAACAAAAAAAGAGGCATATTGTATCTAAATGGTGAGCGATTGGAGAGCTCCGAGATGAAGAGGGATCTGGTTGTCACAGCGCATGAATCACAAAGGCTAGGTACAGCAAGTAATTAGGAAAGCTAATGTTATGTATTGCGAAGGAATTGATTACAAAAGTAGTGAGGTTATGTTTCAGTTGTATAGGGCATTGATGAGCGCACAATTGGATTACAATGCACAGTATTGGGCTCTTTATTTAAGGAAGGATGTAAAAGCATTGGAAGCTGTTTGAAGAAAGTTTATTCGATTAATACCTGGAATGGGTGGGTTGTCTTGTGAGGAAAGGTTGGACAGACTAGGCTTGTATCTGCTGCAGTTTAGAAAAGTAGTGGGGGCCTTCATAGAAACATAAGATAGTGAGGGGTCTTGAAAGGATGTTTCCTCCTGTGGGAGAACCTAGAATCTGTTTAAAAATAAGAGGCCGCCCACTTAAGATGGATAAGGGTAAAAAATTCTCCTGAGGCTTGAGACTTTAGAATTTTCTTCCTCAAAAGGTGGTTGAGGCAGTCTTTAAATATCTGGCAGATGTAGGTAGATAATTGAAGAGCAAAGGGAAAGGTGAAAGACTATTGCGGATAGGCAGCAATGTGAAGTTGAGTTTAAAATGAGATTGGCTGCCACGGTATTGAAGGTGCAGCAGGCTCGAGGGGCTGAGTAGCCTGCTACTCGTGTATATGTTTGTGTGCTTTGCTGGTTGCTGGATAGCTTTAAGCTGCGTCGGAATATTGGGTGAGCTGTGACAATGGAGACCATCCAGGGCCTTTCTGGCTTGGTGTGCTCACTCTGAATTAGCTTTGACTTTTGTGGCTGCAATGTTTATATACTTTTAAATTAACAATGATCTATTCCCCGGAATTTGATGAACAAGTTCTGTACCACTTTCCATGGGCGGCTGTGCTGTTGATTATGTTGGAAAGACTGGGTTTATTTGTGTTCTGCTGCAAGTACAAACATTAATGGCAGAATGTTTCACTCTGCACCCACAGGAATATATCCAGAAGCTAATGCCCCCACTCATTCAGAAATGGAACGAGTTGAAGGATGAGGATAAGGACCTCTTCCCTCTGCTGGAGGTGAGTGTCCATTGGGCAGGATGGAACTCCAGAAGACACGAGGTGGTGTTGAGTTGTGTGACGATCAATGGGCTGCATGTTCTGTCTCTGCAAACGCAGCCACTGAAAAGCACAATAGAAACCTCGAGCTTCGCAGCACAGGAGGAAGATATTTGGATCCTTGTGCCTGTGACCCTCTTTGAAAGAGCTGTCCATCTAATTCCTTCCCTCACCGTTGTTGAATATTTATCTCTGTCTTTATAAAGTTATGGGTTGTGTTTCCACCACTTTCTGCCAGGGGCTGGAAAATCTTCCCACTGACCTTAAATTCATCGATCTGGTTACTAACTCATCAGCCAGTGGAAAGTGCTATCCTCATGGCGCTCTGCACAGTTCTGGATACGGAAACATTGGAGAACTTGCAAAATAGATTTATCAAATTCTGAGATTACAGCTATCGGAAAAGATTCAAAGATTGGGGCTTTTATTTTTTTTAAAGTAGAGAAGGCTTAGGCTAGTGCACCTGGCAAGAGACATTTGATCTTAAATAGTGTGGATATAAATACAAAAGCAAATATAGCAGATGCTCCGCCATTTCCATTTTTATTTAGATAGTGTCTACATAATATCTCTCCTCTTTCTCTCCTCTTTTCTCTCTCTCCTCCTCTTCTCTCTCTCTCTCCTCCTCTTCTCTCTCTCTCTCCTCCTCTTCTCTCTCTCTCTCTCTCTCCTCATCTTCTCTCTCTCTCTCCTCATCTCTCTCTCTCTCTCTCTCCTCATCTCTCTCTCTCTCTCTCTCCTCCTCTTCTCTCTCTCTCCTCCTCTTCTCTCTCTCTCCTCCTCTTCTCTCTCTCTCCTCTTCTCTCTCTCTCCTCTTCTCTCTCTCTCCTCTTCTCTCTCTCTCTCCTCTTCTCTCTCTCTCCTCCTCTTCTCTCTCCTCTTCTCTCTCTCTCCTCTCTCTCATCTCTCAGTCCTCTTCTCGCTCTCGCCCTCCCAAGCTTCTCATTCTCTCCGCTGCCTCTCTCTCATCCTCTTCTCTCTCGCTCACCCTTTCTCCTCTCCCTCTCTCCCGCCCTTCTCTCTCTCGCCTCCTCTGCTCTCCTCGCGGCCCTTTCTCCATCCCTTTCTTTCTCCTCTCTCTCCTTTCTCATCATATTTCGTCTTTCTCTCTCTCTCGTTTCCTCTCCTCGTCCTCATTTCTTCTCTCTTCCTCTCTCAGTCTTTCTCTCTACTCCAATCGCTTTCTCTCTCATCCTCTTTCTTCTCGCTCTTCTCTTGTCTTCTCCTCTCTCTTTCCTCTCTCCTCTCACCGAGCCCGGGCGGTCTCTTCCTCATCCTCTCTCTCTTTCTCTCTGAAAGTTTGAAGTTTGAATGGTTTTGAAAGTAAAGTTATCCATGAAAGAAAGGAGAATAGAAAAATGAGGTGGAAATAATGGAGGGAGACTTGTGGGGCGTATAGCCATGAGCACAGACTCTTTGGGCTGTATGTTCCCTGTAATTAACATCCATGTTATTCATTACTATGTAGGTGCAGTCTGTAAATGCTGCTTAGATTGGCCCACTTTGTGGCACTGAGCCCAGCAGGATTCCTGGTTTAATCATTGGTCAGTACTGATCTCAGCACAAGAGGTGCCTGTGGGCTTGGAGAGGGTGCTAGCTCGGTTTACAATTCCTGATCACTGTCCAGACCTCTCCTCTTCTGGAAGTCCTCATGAGGACAACATTGGGCTAATACACTGACTTTCACTACTACCCTTGGCACGGTATTCCAGCCCACAGTAAACACTGAGGAGACAATTGGTGAATTCAATGTGTTTTCAGCGGTAATGGGGAGATTTCCTGGAAACTTCATATTGTATCTAGTGAGTGCACCAGATTGCTCAATTGGCCTCTGCTGCTTGATGGTTGAAGCTTCTATCTTTCCTTGTACTTGTCTGAAGTATTGCCAATGATTTTGTTATAGATGTGGTTATTTGATGGCTGTTGCTATTGCCTCTAATCTGTGGTATCGGTATTGATTGTTCTTTATTCTTCCTTAGTGCCTCTCTTCAGTAGCCACTGCTCTGCAGAGCGGCTTCCTCCCCTACTGTGAGCCTGTCTATCAGCGCTGTGTGA
This sequence comes from Scyliorhinus canicula, assembly GCF_902713615.1. Lineage (NCBI taxonomy): Eukaryota > Metazoa > Chordata > Chondrichthyes > Carcharhiniformes > Scyliorhinidae > Scyliorhinus > Scyliorhinus canicula. The sequence continues at coordinate 1,628,603 of NC_052170.1, forward strand.
CGCTTGTGCAGAAGACACTTGCCCAGGCCATGGTAAGCTCTTTAGACTGGTGTTTGATTCCAAAGAACATGCATTGTGAAGTTTGACTTCTGTTTACTCATCGTCATCCAAAGTGTTTTCACAGATTCAGTAGTAATGTGCATCCTGGCAGATGATGTACTGTCTGTAGCTGTTGCAGTGGGTGAGAAGGTGTGAGTGAGATACTCCAAACCCCAAGGTCTCTCTTCAGCCTTGTTTGGTTTTAATGCAGATTTGTTTGAGTGTTTAATCAGTCGAAGACTTGAGAGTGGGAGAGGTGGGCTTTGGGGAGGGGTTGTTGGGGCATTTGTTGGAATGGAGATTTGGCTATCGGCTGAGCTGTCCCTGAGCAGGACATGCTAACGGAACTGTGAACTTCTATTTTTATTCAGTGTGTTGCTGTAAACAGTTAATTCCATTTGTTTGCTGTGTGTAGGTGGTGTTCATGGAATCATGAAAGGTTTGCGGCCCAGAAAGGGGTCACTTAGCCCATCTTGTCTGCGTCACCAAAAAGCGCAGTCCCCCTGCCTAATCCCCCTGTGCAGCATTTGGTCTGTAGCTGTGCAGGATATGAAGTTGATATCCAGATACCTTCAAAATGAGCTGAGGGTTTCTGCCTCTCCTCCCCTTTTTCAAGCAATGACTTCCAGACCCCTCGCAACTACCATCTGGGTGAAAACCCTTTTCCTCATCTTCCCTCTAATCTTTCCCCTTAGTCACTGACCTCTGTACTAAAGTAAATGGACCTTTCCCATCCACTCTATCCAGGCACCTCCTAATTTTGTACATCTCCATCAAATCCCTCCTTCGGCCGCCTCCTGCTGTGAGAAACAATCCCGGCCAATTCAATCTTTCCCCATTGCTGAAATTTCCCAAACCTGGCAACATCCTCGTAAATTTCTGTGTACTCCCTAATGCAATTCAATCCTTTCTGTAATGATGTGGTCAGAATTGCTGGTTCTCCAGTTGGGACCAAAGTAATACTTTATATAATTCCAGTATAACCTCTCTGCTCTTGTATTATACTCTGTGTCTCAGCTGAGAAATGGAAGAATTCCAGGTGCCTCCCTAACCACCTTATTGACCTGCCCTACTACCTTCAGAGATCTGTGGACATTCACTACTTCCTCTACACCTCTCAGTATCCTCCCAGTTAATGGGTGATCGTTTCTCCCAAAAACACTGTAAGACGCAGAAGTAGGCCTCTTGGCCCACCGGGTTTGCTCCACCATTCAATGAGATAAGGGCTGATGTGGTATAACAGTCGTCATATCCACTTTCCACCTTATCCCCGTAACCCTTGATTGCCTTGCTGATTAAAAATCTGTCTATCTCAGTTTTGAACATACTTAGTGACCCAGCCTGTACAGCTCTGCGGTAAAGAATTCTACAGATTCAGTACCTTCTGAGAGAAGAAATTCCTCCTCCTTCTAAAATGGGTGACCCCCTTCCTTTGAAATTATGCTGTCTGGTCCTCTACTTGCCCACAAGGGAAAGCATCCTCTCAGCATCTACCCTGTCAGGCTCCCAGACAATCCTCTATGTCCCAATAAGGTCGCCTCAACCTTCTGTAGACAACCTACTCGACCTCTCCTCATAGGAAAATCCCCCCATACCCGGGATCAACCTAGTGAACCTTCTCTGGATTGCCTCCAATGCCAGGATTTCCTTCCTTGGATAAGGGGACCAAAACTCTTGTGCCTTGTAGGGGAGCTAGTACTGAGCCCTGCAGGACCCTACTCGAAACAGCCTTCCAGTCTCAAGATCACCCATCAACAGTCACCATTTGTTTTTTTTTGTTGCTGAGCCAATTTTGTGCTCGCTACATTCCCTGGATCACTACATTCCCTGGATCACATGGGCTTTTAGTTTTTTAACCAGTCTGGAACCTTGTCAAAAGCCTTGCTAAAATCATGTAGACCACATCAACTGCACTATCTTCATTAATCCTCCTTGTTACCCCAGAAATTCAGTCAGACTAGTGGGGCACCGCTGTCCCTTAATAAATTCATGCTGGCTTTCCTAATTAATCCATGCCTTTCTGACAGCTTTTCTGTCCCTCCTGATTGATTCCAATAATTTTCCCATTATTGAGGTCAGACTGACTGGTGGCCTGTCTGCCCCTCTTCAGTCTATCCGTGGCTCCCCTTTTACAACATTAGCAGACCCTCTGCAATTTTCTCCCTGGTTTCTTTAAATGTTTCCAATTAAGGGGCAATTTAGCGTGGACAATCCACCTAGCCTGCACATCTTTGGGATGTGGGGGTGAGACCCACGCAAACACGGAGAGAATGTGCAAACTCCACAGTGACCCAGGTCTGGGATTGAACCCAAGTCCTTGGTGCCGTGCAGCAGCAGAGCTAACCGCTGTGCCGCTTCTCCCTGGTTTCTTTTAACATTTGGGTTAAATTTCATCTGGCTCGGGTGATTTATTCACTTTCAAGGATTCTACTCCCATTAATGCTTCCTCTCCCCTACGTTCATCGCATCCAGTACTTGACTCCTCCTTATCTACAATCTCTGCATCAACCCTCTCTTTGTGAAGACAGATGAAAAGTATTCATTTAGAACCCCATCTGTACCCACATCCTTCATCCCGACACAGAGTTACTTTTTTGGTCTTTTATGGGCCCTGCTCGTTCCCTCGTTATCCTCTAACTCTGAATGTATTGATAAAACAGCTTTGGGTTCTTTCTGATTTTACTCACTAATATTCTTTCATGGTCTCTCTTTTCTTTCCTCATTTCTTTTTTTATTTCGCCCCCTCACTTCCTGTTCTCCTGACTTTCTGTAGTTCGAGTTCTCGGTGTCTGACATAAACTATCCTTTTCTACCGTATCTGACCCTGTAAACTCCGTGACATTGGGAGCTCTCTCGGTTTGGCTATCCCCCTTTTCCTGTTCACTCGGAACCCCTTGAATCTCTCCTTTCAATGCCTCCCATTGCTCTCTCTGACACTGATTTACCTTCAGGTCGCTGCTTCCACTCCACTTTTTGCTTAGTTTGTAAAATTAGTCTTGCCCCAATTTAGAACTTTAATCCCTGTTCTCTCTTTGTCCTTTTCCATAATTATATTCACATTAATTGAATCATGATCACTACTGCCAAAATGAGCTCTCACTGTCACACTTCCACCTGTCCATATACATTTCCTAAAAATAACTCCAGAACCGCATCCTCTCTCGCTGCATGCCGGCCAACAAGGTTCTCCTGAATGAATGAATTCTGTTCCCACTGTTACTTTCACACTAAAACTATCTGTTGAGAGACTTGTTGTGAGATATGGTGTGCTTCAAACCCACAGCAGATGCATCCCTCGTGTAAACTACAAGCCGCCATGATATTGCAGAATTCTAGACTGATTCGCACTGATTGTTTTGTTTTGGATGTTTGCAGATGTATAACACACAGCCAGATCAGTACGAGGCTCCAGACAAAGACTTCATGATTGTAGCACTGGACCTGTTGAGCGGCCTGGCGGAGGGGTTGGGTGGTAACGTGGAGCAGCTGGTAGCACGGAGCAACATCATGACCCTTCTTTTCCAGTGCATGCAGGTGAATGAAAAGGAAACTATATCAAACTTGGATTTCTGTGGGGCATTTCATGAGCTCTGGTATTCCTAATGTGCTTTGTGGAACGTGTAGTCACTGTAATGTGCTGATGCATGATGATCAATTTTTTACAACAAGTTCACAGGTAAAAAGCTAACTTTTCTCTTTGTTGGTGTAAAGGGAAACAACTCTGCAAAGCATCTGAATCGAAATGCGTACTCAACAACCTCTGAACTTTTAAATCCTGAGCATATTGCTGTCAACCTTTTGAATCCATTGTCCTTTTTGTGTGCATGTGCGTATAGGAGTGTTATGATGAGATGTATATACTTATTGTGAAGGAGCATGGACTTGCAGCGTGATTTGTGCTGTTTGTACAGTACTGAGTGATTAACAGCCTGCAGCTTATCAGAGTTCAGCTCTTCCAGTAATGCTCTGGTATCTTTTTACAACCACCCAATGGGGCAGAATGGAGCTGAAAGACTGCGCCTCCCTCATACTGTGCAGGTTCGTGTGCTCGAGCAGTGCTGGAAGGGTTGACCTCTGGCTGCAATGAGACTCTACCATCAGCACTCTGAGTGAAGGAGTAGATTTGCTGTTGTGGCTCTTGAGGCTGCACTGGGTGAAGTGGGATCTGTGAAGGCTGGCTGAATAATGGTCTGACCCAGGCCCTGATGCTCAGTAACCTGAACTGTTCAATTCTAGACCTGACCTCCGAGCGTATCTCATACCAGGCCTGGTCCTCTTAACCTGGTTGTGCAGCTCCATTTAACTAGATAGCTGGACAGGGAGGGGCAGCTCCTGTTCATGGGAACTCTGGCTTGTTAAGCAAGATGAATGTGCGCTGGAAGGTTGATGAATTGATGTTTTGTTATTATGGGATTTTGTGACCTGTGCTATCTTCTCTCTAGGATACGATGCCTGAGGTTCGGCAGAGTTCATTTGCACTGTTGGGTGATCTGACCAAAGCCTGTTTCCAGCATGTCAAGCCATGTATAGGTGAGTGCCTGGCCCTCTGTGTACCTTGCTATGCTGTTTAAGGCTGGAATGTTGCTGGTCTGCTAAAACCCTGCCACCTCACTCCAAGGAGGTGGGGTGAACATTTGTGCGGAAACTCGGAAGCCACGGATAATGTATTTCTCACCTCCTTGATGGTTCATATATTCATACTGTCAAGAGTTCCTTCAATATTTTACTTGGCTTCAGATGCCTGCTGTTACACTCAGCCCAGAGGGTGGGCAGGTGACCTGTGACTGACTGGCAGCCAGCTGGTATATGGGCAGCAGGGATGGTGGCTGACCATAACCAAGTTGTCCCTGTATTGAGGAGCTGTTTTAAACCTGAAGCCTTGCTCCAGGTGCTGAGCTGGGGATGACCTGGACACTCCAATCCAGGTTATCTCAGTGGGGTAGATGAGTTTTGTAAAGTGGAGTCAAAGCTGAAACATTTCCCAGGTATTACTCAGTTGATGTCATTTTGTTTTTAACTCTATTTCTCCTTCTGTTTTCTTCCTTCCCTCCTCTACCTCTTAGCTGAGTTCATGCCAATCTTGGGAACAAACCTGAACCCTGAGTTTATTTCGGTGTGCAATAATGCCACCTGGGCAATTGGAGAGATCTGCATGCAGATGGGTGAGTTGTTACTTTGGGTAAAGTCTGAAAAGGTGTGGAGAGTGATGGGAATGTTTACTGAATCATTGTTTTCATCATATCTTTTCTTTATTCGTTCCTGGGACCTGGGTGTTGTAGGCTGTGCCAGCATTTACTGCCCATCCCTAATTGCCCGTGAGGGGCAGTTAAAAAATCACCACATTGCTGTGGTCTGGAGTCACATGTAGGTCAGACCGGGTAAGGACGGCAGATTTCCTTCCCTAAAGGACATTAGTGAACCAGGTGGGTTTTACGACAATTGTCATTAGACTTCTAATTCCAGATTTTTATTGAATTCAGATTTCACCAGTGGTGGGATTTGAACCCAGGACACCCAGAGTGCTCTGGGTTACTAGTCAGTAATAATGTGCCAACGCCCTCCCTCCTCTGATTAGAGACACAGTGAGATAAGATTTTTCTG